>NW_007378301.1:0-31901 GCF_000475195.1 Diaphorina citri | reverse complement strand
ACTTAGGTAATGTATTTAATTTTTTACCAGTCAAAGTCATTATTGAATGTTGGGCGTGGACACTATCAGAACGGGTGACAATCAGTGCCTTGCTGCCTTCAGTTGACGACCTGGTCAATTTGGTTACCAGTTAAACAGCTGTGGGCCACTAAAGGTAGAACTAGAAGCACACTATCACCACGTTCCGTCACGTTAGTTAAAGTAGTTTGGCTGTCCTGAACTATATTACCCTACAATATTATGGCAAAACTTTGAAGTTTGAGCTACATCTTTCTGACTCCTCATGAATTCACGTGATGTGATTTGTGTTTCTACTTCAATATTTCTAAGCAATTAGATCCTCGACAAAACCTGTGGTTGGTTGGAAGAGCTCCTTTTGGAGAATCCTGCCACATTAAATAAAGCAAAAAAAAAAATATATATATTGTGGCCAGATTCCCAAACACTGTTGAAGATAAAACTACCTCAGTCGGGATTGAACCCACGCCCTTCTGTTTACCAGGCCATCGTCTTGACCACTACACCACCGAAGTAATACCTACATATGTGTAGGCTTTGTTAGCTCTGTAAATAATAAACATTTATATGTACAAAGTCTGTATACATTAGTTGTGTCAGTACCTATGTTTACTAGCCAGGTTTCATTCTAGGCTGATTCTATACTCTTGTTTCAAACCAGTTCACTTACCTTTGTCCTAAGCTGATAAAGTTACAGAGTATAGAAAAAGTTCACTTCTACAGCTCTGAATGTCTATTGATACAAAAAATATTATGACCTGAACATGGTAATTTATTGTGCAGTAAAAAAGATCTCCCACTGGCAAATTCAGTGCTGATTACTTCTTATTGCCCACAATCGGAAAAGAAAGGTAGGGCTCCGGCAATCCATTAGCTTCCCCCCCTCTCTAAGATAAGGTGGGTGTCAGATTGAACTCCGAACTGTTTAGCAGAGTTACAGTTCCCTCTGTCAAACCTCTTAAAAAAAAAAAAAGATCTTATTACTTAAATGTTGTTATTTGGATATTTTTTTTTTAATAATAAAATTTGGCCAACTAATAACCTAATGAGCTACCGAAAGCGAAGTAATAAGGAAGACAGGATAGGAGAAAGCCAGCCGTTCCGAGAACGAACCTTATCTGTTCAGGATAAAATTCGCTCCCCGCGCGGAAATCGGACCCGCGATGTAGCACTTACAAAGCAGACGCTTTACCCTCCGCAAGCTAACTAGGCTTGCTTAGCTACCGACTTCTTTTAAATCATGTATTATAGATAGGTACCTACATCCTATTATATACCTATACCTGTCCTTATGTATAAGCAGGTAGGTTCATATGATAATTATGATTTATTCATGCTGACAATTTTGATAATAAAAAAAAACCGCTGGTAATAATACCTACCAAGCTGTAAGCTGCCTAATAAATTACTATGTTAAGAAAATAATAGAGAAATAATCTCTAGTCTAGCGCGAACGTCCTCTAAAAAGAAGCAACAATAAAAGCGAAAAAATAATAATAAAATAAAAAATAATGGTAATAAAAAAATCTATCAAAAAATAGAGAAAAAAATCGTGTTATTAAAACCGGACAGGAATTTTCCTACAGGGTGACACTTTCTAAAATAGACCAGTCATGATCGAAGCAGTCACCTGGTAAGAGGAAGGACGCGAGTTCGAATTTCAACGTTCTCGGAACGGCTGGCTTTCCTCCTTCTCTCTTCAACTTCGGGATGATAATACCTCCGTTACAGTTCCCTCAATCAAACCTCTGGAAAGCCAGCCTAGTTAGCTTTGAGAGTAATTCGTCTGCCTTGTAAGCGCTAGGTGGCGGGTTCCATTCCCGCTCGAGGCGGATTTTATCCTAGACAGATATGGTTCTTTCTCGGAAGGGCTGGCTTTCTCCTATCCTGTCCTCCTTCTCTCTTCGATTTGAGATTACAATACCTCCTTTGATGTTGTTACAGTTCAATGTATCATCATACCTCTTTTTTTTCTTGGGGGAAAAAATCATTGATTTACCCTGTACGTTGAGGTGAGGAGAGCAAGTCACGTCAAACGATACAATAGGTGACACGCGTGACGTCACGTCTGTTATCACGTGTGTGACATCACGGTCACGTGCTACATTGAACCTGATGCAAGCTGAGACCCCTGAAGGCAGACAGAACTCTTCATATCTTACCAATTGAACAGAACTGTCAAATTAATATTGGACAAGACTGTCCAAGCCCGGTAGACAGAACTGACCAAAATCCAAATCTGATTAAGATGGGTCCACTGCAAAGCTCAAGTTGAAGAGCGAGTGGTCTCATATCAATATGTCCTAGTCGAGATATCAAATAGCACGCTCTACACTCTACAACTAATCCAATATACATACCTACTACATAGGTACTGTAGACCTTATAACTTTACCCAGTGCTCTACGACAGAGATTTTCAACCAGGGGTACGCGAGAGAAAAATTGTTTAATCGCGGACAAAAGCAAATTTTGAATTTTCAAAAGTTCTGAGTGTGTCTAGAACTCAGTGGTAATGGTACACATCAACCTAGGTATGCGTACCCCCAGTACTCATTATGATGGCGGCGGGGGTACGTGAGATTAAATCCGGGTACAAGGTTGGGAACCGCTGCTCTAAGACCAATCCAATGCGAACCTATAGCCAGGAACAGTACTCTACAATATCTATACATAATGCAGACCTATTTATCTATGTATAAAGCTAGGAACAGTACTGATATATGACACTCTTAACTCAGATTAGAGGTTACAACGTACATTGCCAGTATGGAGAGTAAAGGTTGAGTTAGTTATGTCCAAACGGAATCATACTGAATAGACATAAGTACTTATGTAGGTATGTACTGTACATGATTGTAATATGTACTAAAAGATTGATCATTATGATAGTACCCTAGATACTGTCTAAAGATCAAGCATTTAGTCCATTTAGTATTGCTTGGCTGCCTATAAGTAGGTACCTACTACCTACCCTTTCTTGGCCACGCGACTTATAACTTCGGCCGGTCTGGACTAGTGAGGAACATGGAAAGATTTAGGTCCTTACCTTTGAGTAGGGTATGGCGTATGGCCTACATACTGGCAAATTTTCAAAAATCCCCCCGGACGCCGGACAAACATGTAAAAACCCGGACATGTCCGGGAAAAACCGGACGTCTGGAAACCCTAGATATGAGGGGAACAGAGTTGTGACGTCACAGGACTCAATGTTAGGGATCACGAGGCATTAACGAGAGTGACAATAGGGGCTCTTGTCAGAAGCTATGGCTCTATTATGATAGCTGGGACCTCTTCAGTGCGCGGTGTTTTGAGGGATTACGGTTTAAGGACGACTGTGACGATTCTGTCTGGCTGGGAGACGTTAAACAGGGAGTAGACAGTAGACCAGCTCAGTCTAACTGCGGAACGTTAAACAGGGAGTAGACCAGCTTAGTCTGACTGGGGGACGTTAAACAAGGAGTAAACCAGCTCGGTCTGACTGGGGGACGTTAAACAGGAGTAGACCAGCTTAGTCTGGCTGGGGGACTTTAATTTCCCTTGCTAGAGAAAAAGCTAAGGTTGTGGTCGAAGGGCATCCACTCATAAAATTTGTAGCCAAAACCAAATGTCAGCCCAAAGCAATCACCCTAGTTGAGGCTGATCGAGAGGCTAAAGAACCTTAATTCTTTACCAGGAGAAGAATTCTGCGGAGGGAGTCCTTGTGCAATTTGTGATGGACAAATGGATAGAAGAAGTTTTATGATCGTTTAGTTATCCAATAATTTCTAATAAAGGACCCAGATTGATATCAACATAAATAATACTAGTTCAGATTTGATAAGAGGAATTTAACTATCGTAAAATGCAATAGAAATTTTATAATTATTATTTCCTTCGTGGTAGGTCATAAATATAGGTACATAATGATGTAAGTAGGTACATTCATATTTCCTAAATACGATGAAATTATAGACTATGTAGGACTGAAGGCTGAAGGTAGAATTTTCTAGAAACTCATAGCGACTTAGCCATTTGGCTAGTTCTGTCTTAAGTAGTGTCCACACTACAGTGAGGCAATGTCGCTAGGCGTCTTTTTGGGTACGCCAAGAGTCCCAAGTTGAACTAGCAACCCATCATGCTATTCTCCTGAACACACCCCTGAATACCATCCCAATATTCCTGAATCCACCCCTGAACACTATCAGCTCTTAAGTATAACTGGGAGGTAGATTTAGCTTATATGTTATCTGAAATAGATCCATTAAACTTGAATTTCAAATAAGACGTATTAAAATGAGCTATATTTTACAACTCGGATTGGTCACCAAGTCAACTATCTCATTTTTTAACCAAACTATTTTTTTCCAATGCCATAGGCACGCTATTTACACTTCTTGATGTACGGATGAAGGACGAAATGAAAGTCTAAAAGTAGGTAGGTAGATACGTCAAAAGTGAAAAAAAAAAACGCCTTCTGAGAAATAAAATGACTAGCTCATCCCTATATAAAGCGAACTTAGCTAAAAGCAGGCTAAAATAATACCGACCTGCCCTCAATCTTGTATTGAAATCTTGTTTCGCCAAAATCGATTGTCAAAAAGTTCTAATGAGATCATCCCGTATCTCTTTCAAGTTGTATCCAGAGTATAGCTTGTCCTCCACTCTATTTATGAAATGTCACTGACCATACACTTTTAAGTGATCACTCTCCTATTTGAGATAAGAGTTATCTGCTCTCTGAGCAACAACTTGAATCAGTGCCGAAGAAACCCGAAGAAAAGCACAGATAAAGATCATAAAATTAGTCTATGAATCATTTTTCCAAGTTTAGTCTGTACTCCATATGAGTGCAAAATGACACATCCACTGGCACTCTCTCTCTCTCTCTCTCTCTCTCTCCCTCCTCCTCCTCCTCCTTCTTTGATTAGCTCTTAGAACTAATCAAGGCGCTACAGTTGGTCTTTTCCGACTACTTGCGTAGTCTAACTGGAATTTTTCTTCTTATCATCCTATCCCACATCAGTCAGCAGTGAACTCCTTCATCTGCTGATGTTACACTAGCGTCACTAGGTAATCTAGCAACCTCTCTCTCTCTCTCTCTCTCTCCTCCTCCTCCTCCTCCTCCTCCTCCTCCTTCTTTGATTAGCTCTTAGAACTAATCAAGGCTTCAGTTGGTCTTTTCCGACTACTTACGTAGTCCAACTGGAATTTTTCTTCTTATCATCCTATCCCACATCAGTCAGCAGTGAACTCCTTCATCTGCTGATGTTACACTAGCGTCACTAGGTAATCTAGCAATAAGCTATTTAACGCACTCAGCAAATGTCCTACCAGGAAATCCCGCTCACATCATCGTTTTCAGCGAAATGTCAAATCAGCACGCCAGTGATGTCAGCATAAATGCCCTTCGCACCACGCCATGACAATTTGTAAACAGAATATTTAACATTCTCCTTGGTCGATGTACTAAGCAATCCGAGCTGTTCGTAAACAAGCAGAAATTAATGTTTCTAATAAACAATGCAATTCTGCAGTTGCTGTAGTTCTGCAAATAGTGATATATACTATGACTATGCCAGGATCTTACACAGGTTAACTGGCCCTCAAGACTAACTCCACTAGCTTAACTCCGTACACGAAAATCCCACTTTGAGGTTTAGGTGTAGGCGCAAACAGCCCTAAAGTTGGGTTAAGCTTAAACGAATTTACGAAGGCCAACTTCAAGAACGGGCCTTTGGTTGTAACGAATTTTTACAAACAAAAACACTATAGGTGGTTTCAGGTGCGTACATAATTCAATCAGGACCTCGTATTTAGCTATTTTATTTTCCTTTTCTGGGGGGGGGGATCGTTAGTTACAGACCCCTTTATAAGCTTGGGCCCAGGAGAAACGAGACCAGCTAAATCCCCTTTAGACGGCCCTGATATACTACAATGGCTACTTCTCTGTTCATAAACAATAAAATTCCTCTTGCTGGTAGTTCTGAAAACACTGGAAACCCATCTGACCATGAGTGTTAAGAAATATTGGCGGACACGTCAAGTTCTTTGTATTGAAACGTTAGCTGTTGACATTCTGCTGGTTGGAATGGCGTTCAGCACGTGACAATAAAGATACGTCTTCTATATCTGTAGACAATTATGTACATATATATATATTATAAGACATATTATACATATATGTATATTATAAGATACGTATTCTATATCTATAGACAATTATGTACACATAATTATTATCTCAGCAAACCTCGGCTAGAATGTCCATGTAGAGGTGTAGCCAAGTAGATAAGCTATAATAGTAAAGTAAACACATTTATTAAACCCGCTTGTCACCAAATGGTGGGTTGGACTCCGGTCACTAAAAACCTTAGCAGTTATACAGTGACCTGTCGTTATACAGCGACCAGTTATAGCAGTGACCTTATAAGTAGTAGCAGTGACGAGCCTTAGTAAAACAAAGCGGGTGGATCCCTTTAAGGCCGGCCTTCCATGTAGAGGTGTAGCCAAGTAGATATGCTATAATAGTAAAGTAAACACATTTATTAAACCTATAAGTGCCTTTTCCAAGTACCTATGTAGACTCGTTATGGCGGTAACTAAGTGGATAAAGTACAGTGTGTTTGTATGTTTGGTAGGTAGGCTCTAGATTATGTCCCATCAAGTACTTCTTCCAATTTCTTCGCTCAAAAACTGTCAAAGTCTATGATTTACGACGATAAATGTGAGCTGACTAAGCTAAATCAATAGTTTATTTTTAAATTCAAATGACATTTTAAAAATAAAACTACAGATGGGCCCCATCTTCCCATGAACTAGATCAGATCATCTTCCTAGTGCCTCTCAATCTCATTCAGATTATAGAGAACTTTGTGTGGATTTGCAGACATGCCAGATTGGTAATAATTGAAATTTTAAAATTCGCCTTCCGTTACTAATCCGTCACCCTTCCTCTTCTGTTCACAGCGGACTCGAGGTCTCACACAAGTCGCACGAAATCAAACCCGTCTACCTGCGCTGCAGTCAGGGCACCGTCAAGTGGAAATACCCTCGGGGCGCGCTGCGCATTGTCCTCCGCCAAGGCACATCTGGGAAGGACTTCCACGGGTGCCTCCGCGTGTCACTTAGAGTAGAATTAATGATGGTATTCTCTGGTTTGACTCGCGTCAGATCAGCTAATATTGGTTGGTCTTGATGTAATGTATCAGATATTATGTCCTATGTAGAGATAGTCAGGTACTAGGTCTTGATCCAATGTACCTATCAGATGATATTATATTATGTCCTATGTAGCGACGTATAGTAATCCGAGCTACTCACTTATGGTCGCTTCAGTAACAAAAGAGTTGATGTATTTTTTTTTTTAAGAGATTAAGGACTCTATGTAGGTAGGACCTATAATAAGGACTTGTACTCTTTTGCCTCACCAAGTCAAAATTTAAGCAGACTATTTTTTTCAATTCCTATAGGAGAGATTTTAACAGATCAGTTTGAACAGGGGACAGTCAGGAAAAAATTACTTGGGGGGAAAAAAAACGGGAAATGGTTGATAGGTCATTTCGTTTCCAAAAAGACCTTATGTACCTCGGTATCTACGTAAACTACCTATGTACCTACGTATCATATTCTTGATCGGGTACCTACAGCAGAGGTACTGGAGTACAACCTGTGAAATAAAACAAGATATCAGTACAACCTGTGAAATATGAAAGACCATCAGTTAATACAATTTGAGACAATCGAATTGAGTACAGCTTGGAAAATATACAACACGGATATTAAAACAACATCTAATAGACAAAAGATCGAGCACAACTTGCTTTATCTCCGCTTTATTTGCCTGAGCAATAAACGAAAAATAATAATAAAATGCGTAAATAGAATTATCAATTACTGCAATTTCTTTGTGTCATCATGACAGAATTTTTGTAGGATTTTCCAAATACCTGCAGAGGTACTGGAGTACAACCTGTGAAATAAAACAAGATATCAGTACAACCTGTGAAATATGAAAGACCATCAGTTAATACAATTTGTGACAATCGAATTGAGTACAGCTTGGAAAATATACAACACGGATATTAAAACAACATCTGATAGACGAAAGATCGAGTACAACTTGCTCTAGCTCCGCTTTATTTGCCTGAGCAATAATAATAATAATAATAATAATAATAAAAACGAAAATAATAATAATAAAATGCCTAAATTGTCAATGACTGCAATTTCTTTGTGTTTTAATGACAGAATTTTTGTTTTTGTAGGATTTTCCAAATACCTACTTCTTATTTTAACCACCAACCTAAGTAATGTTTCCTAACAAAACTGGCAACAGTTGCTATGCATACTTATATTAGGTACTTCAGGCTACGCAAGTTACCCAGATTCTTCACGAGGTTGAATGGGCCCCGCATTGGCCAGTCACGGACTCGATCATTGGCATGTTACAAATTTTCGACCCCGCCGGGAATCGAACCCGGGTCTCTCTCGTGCAAGGCGAGTCGAGTGACCACTAATGACATGGAAGGTGACTTACCTGAGCAATAAACAAATCTATTTCGTTGGCATAGCCGCGTTCTCTATGCACCTGTATTAGCATGAGGGCAAAGTTCCGGCCGTCTGTCGAATGAAGGAAGTGGTATCGGGCCAGCACATAATTGTTTTCTGGAATAGAACAAAAGTCACAATTAAATTAAACTCAAAAATGAAGACTTTCTTAGAAAGGGGAGAGAAGGAGGAAGGAGAAGAGGTAATGAGAGAGGAGGAAGATAGAAAGAAGAAAACAAGGGAAAGAGAAGAAGGTAGAAGAACAAAGAGGAGATAAAAAGAGTGAGAAAGAGGGATGAAGGATAAGGAAGCAAGAGAAAGAAGAGGAAAAAACAGGGATTTCCCTTTGTAAAAAAACAGAAAAAGTTTAGTACAAAGGGCAAAAAAAAAAAAAAAAAAAAAAAACAGGTATAGGTACCTATCTAAGTTTTCTCATTATGAACCTAGTATTGGATGCTAGGTTTTTTCTTATTTAGATTTCAGAAAAAGACGCAAAAACTACAACTTTCTTTTTATATTGATTGATTTTATTTCACTAAAATTTTTACAATATACTTAATATCGATTTTATTTTTTTGTCAAAATATATTATAGGCATTAATATTTTAATTACATGTTAATTCAAATTTGAACACTAAAATCTTCAGCACGGAAAAAAGAATTAAGGAAAAAACGACAAGTTCAAAATGTGTGAAAGAAAAAGCAAAAAAAAAGAATACAAAAGTGGTAAGAAGGTTAGTCGACTGAACCTTATCTAGCTACAAGACCATGGAGTAGACGTTGATTTAAATATATCTAATAATTACCGAATTTAAGTAGAAATAAGATGTCAATAGTATGATAATGGTCGTTACACTACTATATTAAATCATTAAAGCTACATCAACCTAGACAAAGAGTCAGCCCTATTTAAGTGTTACAAATTGACGGATTTGGCACGAAAAGGACTTGCAAGCCGTTTTTGTGTCAAACCCTCAATTTGCCCCTCAGAACACAAAGGGGCGCAAGCCACAAAATTTTCATTTTAATTGTAATCGTTTAAAGGTGTGTTCACTGTCCACGATCCATTTAAATCGATGTCGATCGACAGGTTTAAATCATATTCTTTTTAATTCGAAAAGTTCGTTCTCGTTCAGTAAATGTTCGAAAAAATGAGACTTACGCCCCTTTGTATAGTGAGAGACGAACTGATTCCTTATAGGATTTTATAGTACCTATGCCCGTTACCTGTCCCTACAAAAAAACACATTTAAAATATTGCTCATTTGAAATACCTGTCACCCAGCCCTTGTTAAACTAGCATTGGAATCAATTTACCAAATGGGCTGGCTCTTCTCTAATTTCACCAAAAATATAAAACATTTTAGAAGAAACAAAGGCAATTATTCAGAAGCCACGGCAATGAAAAACAAAAATCCTTTTTGTGTTTAACCTAACCCTATAATAACACTGGTCATTCGTGACAGCTCTTTTTGTAGCAATTTTAAATTGACGTGTCTTCTGAAGAAGTACCATAGAAGAACCTTGCTTACCCTACCCGAATTGGACTGGATTTTATACATTGTGACTTTCACAAGCTTATCACCACCTACACCTAGTTTTAAAACTGAGACCACATGGATTCGTAGAAGCTTAACCCATCTCTAGGGCTGTTTACCCCTACACCTTAGCCTCAGAGTGAGTACTAAGACCACATGGTACAGACAATACTAAAAAAGATTCGTTATAGCATAAAAATGTTCTGGGTACCCAGCCAAAAAAACACTTTCACTGACTTTTCTTTTAGGACGATTCTGGGCCAATTGATAGCAGATTTCCGAAGGATGAGTTATCTTCTGGTTTTTTAAATTGCATTATTATTGGGGTCCATTGTCCCAGTGTGTGTATTTTCAATTGCGCAAGGACTGGGGCCTGTTGTCTTCATCGTCATCAAAATCATTGCTGTCTTCCAGATTATTCATGATAGAGGAAAGAATATTGCCTGAAAAGAAAAGAGGAAATTGTAGGTATAAGAAACCCTGTAAATTTTACCTATGAAATATTTAATACCTTGTTTAGACTGCGGGAGTAAAGGGACTTTCCGTCTCATTCGGGCAATATAAACAAGGAATATTCTATTCTAATTTGTTTGATAGGAGTTCAAATTCAAAGTCTCTGTATAACTGCAAATGCAAAGGTTTTTAGTAACACAGGTTTTTTAACCCTATATTCTTAAACAGCCTGCCTCTTTACATCAACCTCATCCAGTCTTAATGAAGGGAAAAGCCAATGGGATTAACTTTAATCTCCAGTCATATAAGGTCAGCCACTCACTATAAGGTAGACCTGACAGGTACACCTGACACCTGATGAGCACACACACACACACTATCAGGTAGACCTGACAGGTACGGCTGAAATAGTCCGTCTGGGTACTAAAGGACAGAAGTACCACACGGTATCCATGTTTGGTAGCTCAATGGTGTTCATCTCATAAATGGGAGGACGTCTGTAGATTCAAATACACGGACCTACTGAAAAGAAACCGATTAGAGTCATTAGTTATCAGTTCTCGAGATCTGGAAGGGGTAAATAAGTATCCTACTAAAATCAATGATTTTTTTTCATTTTTATTAATTTGATAATTTGGGCTTAATTCGGTCTATAATCTACTTATAGGCAGTTCAGGATAGGCATAAATTTGTTAGTATTAGTGGATGTGCAAGTTCTCCTAGGTAGGAATGTAAAATCGGTTGCGAGTTATAGGTAGGAAGGTACTTACCTATAGTTCCCCCCCATCCATTATTTTTTCCTTCTTGACAGGCCACCCTGTTTCGATAACCAAGCATAATAATGCATAGCTTTGAGTCATCTAATAATCTCGAGAACCAATGGTTAAATGGGTGCAATTTTTTTCTTGGTAGATATACGTAGAATCTACCAAGCCTTAAACCAAGCCTCTGTTTAAACTGCACACACGCGGGGATCTGATGAAATAATTAGCATTGGTTTTGTATAAAACAGCGGAAATATTCCCATCATCGTAATTGCAATCGAAATTCCTCCCAGGTCACAGAGGTTAAGTAACGAAGAGCCAGGCAGTTTAGTCGATTGGTAACCGTTGATTCCTTTTGGCATTTTTGATGAGTTAAAAACAGTAAATCCTAACCATACCTATGTACGTAAAGAACCAAGATTTGAAGGCACTGAATTTTGTAGGACCTCTTGAATTTTGTAGTATTAAAGGATGTGTCAATTTTCTCTTTTGCTATTTTTGTACCTATGTGGTCTTCATCAGTTAGCCATAGCTCCTTTGGTATTTCAGCAAAGGAAAACCTCATGAAAATTTAAGACTTGCTTGGACTGCCAAGCTAGGGTCCTTTCCGAACAGTAGATACTGTTTCATAAGTAGGATATTTTCTTCTCTTCTAAAAGTAGTAGGTAATAAAGAAAATAGTTCTTTATCCTGTCACCACAGTAGATTATAAGATCTTCTGCCAACAGCTCGTGCTTACTCTTCAGTTAGTGGTTAGATATGTAGCTACCTATGTACACAGATCCCTACCTTCCTACCTATAACTCGCAACCGATTTTACATTCCTACCTAGGAGAACTTGCACATCCACTAATACTAACAAATTTATGCCTATGAACTGCCTATAAGTAGATTATAGACCGAATTAAGCCCAAATTATCAAATTAATAAAAATGAAAAAAAAAATCATTGATTTTAGTAGGATACTTATTTACCCCTTCCAGATCTCGAGAACTGATAACTAATCACTCTAATCGGTTTCTTTTCAGTAGGTCCGTGTATTCGAATCTACAGACGTCCTCCCATTTATGAGATGAACACCATTGAGCTACCAAACATGGATACCGTGTGGTACTTCTGTCCTTTAGTACCAAAACCAGTTCACAGTTTTCCACACCACCCGATATTTCTAGTTACCATTAGGTATGTATCTATTTCTATTTACCAGCATAATTTTTATGTATTAGCGCTTGTGTGTAGGTAATTCCAGAGCACACCCCGAACACACAGTGTAAGCAAAACATATTTATAATAATAAAAACCAGTTCATGATGATTAGTACTGAAACCAGTGGCGAAGAGAAATTAATGTGAACCAGTTTTGTATCCACTCTGACAATTTTTTGTTCGAATTTAACTGCCAATTTTCTGCCCTAATATGATTTGCAAATTTGATGGACAATTTTAAATTCCCAAATACAATAACAGTACCTAGCTTACTACTCGGGTAAAGGGACTTTTTTGTCCTATGGTCAAATTAATCAAATTTAGGTACTCACCTAAATTTTTTATGGCTTCCTTTTAAAAGTAACACTTTATTTATTTATTTATTTTTAATGCGTTTCTTTCCAGCTTCGGTGGTGTCAAGACACTCGGCACTCGTAGTACCTAATCAAGAGGGTGTGGGTTCAATCCCAGCCAAGGTAAGAAATTTTGTCCTCAATATCATTTGAGATATTGACGGTGCTGAATTAGACTACTCCTCCATCTTGGGGTTCGAATCCCAAGAGTTCACTGGAGTATCACTCATCCCAATGATAGTAACCAATGGGATTAAGCTCAGATAGAAAAGGAAGTAACAATATTTCCCAATTTCATTAGACCAATCGAGAACTATTATGGTCGTCGAGTATCCGGTTAAATCGTCGAGTTTTATTTACGTTCGCGTCGTCGACGTTAAAACTAAATAGTAGTGCGTCGCGTCAGAGAAAGAGGGATGAAGGATAAGGAAGCAAGAGAAAGAAGAGGAAAAGGGTAGGAAGGAGGAGAGGAAGAAAGAGGGGTAGAGGAAAGGAGGAGAGGTCAAGGGGAAAAGGAGGGAAAGAAGAGGAAAAAGGGAAAAGAAGGGAAGAAGAAGAAGGAAGAGAGAAATAGTATGGGAAGAAGGGAGCAGAAGAATGGGGAGCAGAAGGAAGAGGGAAGAAGAAGAAAGAGGGAAGAAGAAGAAAGAGGAAAGAAGAGGAAAGAAGAAGAAAGAGGAAAGAAGAGGAAAGAAGAAGAAAGAGGAAAGAAGAAGAAAGAGGAAAGAAGAAGAAAGAGGAAAGAAGAGGAAAGAAGAAGAAAGAGGAAAGAAGAGGAAAGAAGAAGAAAGAGGAAAGAAGAGGAAAGAAGAAGAAAGAGGAAAGAAGAGGAAAGAAGGATAAAAAGGAGGGATGAAAGAGGAAGGAGAAGGGAGGAAGAGAGAAATAATATTGGAAGAGGGAAGGAGGAGAAAGAGAAATAGTATGGGAAGAAGGGAGCAGAAGGAAGAGGAAAGAAGAAGAAGAAAGAGGAAAGAAGAAGAGAAGGTAAAAAGAGAGTCAAACCCCAGAGAATACCATCATTAATTCTACTCTAAGGTATATTCTATTCTATTAAACCCAGAGACATGGAAACAATAGAATACATATATAGACTAGAGATCGAAAGGACGGACTTAGGTATAAAGGATCTTGAGGATAATGAAACCTGAGCACGTGTGAGTTGATGAAAACCCCATGGTCGTCACTGTTCGTCTTGGGAAGTGAAGGTTCTGGGTTCAAGTTCTGGTTGGGAAAAAGGTCATATCTTTTCCAAGCTCTAGTCTAGACCGGTCGAAGTCCTATGTCGCGTGGCCAAGGGAGGGTAGGTAGGTAGGTACGTTTTTATTATTATTATTATAATGTTTAAGAGATTTGATAGCGGGAACTATAACTGTTAAGGCTTTATCCCGAAACCGAAGAGGGAAGGAAGACAGGATAGGAGAAAAATGTATGGTATCATTCGTACATAGTGGCAATTAGGTACCAATGGGTAGGTACACACTGTGATTAATCTCTTATTGGAAGTGTATCACCTTTGTATCTTTAGAATATCTGATTATCCAGGGTACTTTCATCATGGCAAATCCTTTAGTACCTACACAAGTACTTATGTCTAGCAGTGTTATGATTCTGTTTGGACATAACTAACTCAACCTTTACTCTCATGGCAATGTAGGTTGTAACCTCTAATCTGAGTTAGAGTGTCATATATCAGTACTATTCCTAGCTCTATACATAGATACATAGGTCTGCAGTTGTAAGCGCTAGGTCACGGGTTCGATTCCCGGCCGGGGCGGATTTTATCCTGAACGGATAATGTTCGTTCTCGGAACGGATGGATTTTTCCTATCATTCTTCTCTCTTCGATTTCGGGACGATGAGACTTTAGCAGTTACAGTTTGTAAGCGCTAGGTCACGGGTTCGATTCCCGGCCGGGGCGGATTTTATCCTGAACGGATAATGTTCGTTCTCGGAACGGATGGATTTCTCCTATCCTGTCATTCTTCTCTCTTCGATTTCGGGACGATGGGACTTTAGCAGTTACAGTTTAGTTCCCTCTATCAAACCTCTAGACAAAAAAGAACCAATATCAATTGGAAAGTTTGGAAATGTTGGACGATAATCGTGTTCGACAATGTTTGGTAAATGTGGACATGTTGGGAAACTGTCCTAACAAGTATGGACCCAGCTTAATCAGATTTGGATTTTGGTCAGTTCTGTCTACCGGGCTTGGACAGTTTTGTCCAATAATAGTTCTCTTTAATAGGTAAGATATGAAGAGTTCTGTCTGCCTTCAGGGGTCTCAGCTTGCATCAGGTTCAATGTAGCACGTAACCGTGATGTCACACACGTGATAACAGACGTGACGTCACGCGTGTCACCTATTGTATCGTGTGACGTGACTTGCTCTCCTCACCTCAGAATACAGGGTGGATCAAAGATTAAAAAAAAAGAAAAGAGGTTTGATACAGGGAACTTTACAACGTCAAAAGAGGTATTGTAATCCCAAATCGAAGAGAGAAGGAGGACAGGATAGGAGAAAGCCAGCCCTTCCGAGAAAGAACCATATCTGTCTAAGATAAAATCCGCCTCGGGCGGGAATGGACCCCGCAACCCGCAACCTAGCACTTACCAAGCTAATTAGGCTGGCTTTCCAGAGGTTTGATTGAGGGAACTGTAACAACGGAGGCATTTTCAACCTGAAATCGAAGAGAGAAAGTGGATAGGGTAGAAGAAAGCCAGCCGTTCTGAGAACGTTGAAATTCGAACTCGCGTCCTTCCCCTTACCAGGTGACTGCTTCGATTATTAAAATGCAGTTTCTTTGTGTTATTATATCACAACTTATCACAACAACTGCTTCGATTATGACTGGTCTATTTTAGAAAGTGTCACCCTGTAGGAAAATTCCCGTCCGGTTTTAATAACACGATTTTTTTCTCTATTTTTTGATAGATTTTTTTATTACCTACTATATTATTTTTTATTTTATTATTATTATTTTTTCGCTTTTATTGTTGCTTCTCTTTAGAGGACGTTCGCGCTAGACTAGAGATTATTTCTCTATTATTTTCTTAACATAGTAATTTATTAGGCAGCTTACAGCTTGGTAGGTATTATTACCAGCGGTTTTTTTTATTATCAAAATTGTCAGCATGAATAAATCTAGGCGCACGGCAGTGCGCCAGGCCAACTTCTGGCCTGAGCACGCCAGTGTCAGAACGTGCCTGACACGGTTTCGTATTATAATGTAATAATTCAAACATGAAGTGCAAGGTTATCCTGAATCACACCCAGCCCTGGACTCCCTTTTGTATACGCGTAGGTACCCGATCAAGAATATGATACGTAGGTACATAGGTAGTTTACATAGATACCGAGGTACATAAGGTCTTTTTGGGAACGAAATGACCTATCAATCATTTCCCGTTTTTTTTTCTTCTTTTTTCTCCAAGTAATTTTTTCCTGACTGTCCCCTGTTCAAACTTATCTGTTAAAATCTCTCCTACAGGAATTGAAAATAGTCTGCTTAAATTTTGACTTGGTGAGGCAAAAGAGTACAAGCGCGCTCCTTATTATAGGTCCTACCTACATAGAGTCCTTAATCTCTTAAAAAAAAAATCCATCAACTCTTTTGTTACTGAAGCGACCATAAGTGAGTAGCTCGGATTACCACACGTCGCTACATAGGACATAATATATTATCTGATAGGTACATTGGATCAAGACCTAGTACCTAACTATCTCTACATAGGTATCTGATACATTACATCAAGACCAACCAATATTAGCTGATCTGACGCGAGTCAAACCAGAGAATACCATCATTAATTCTACTCTAAGGTATATTCTATTCTATTAAACCCAGAGACATGGAAACAATAGAATAGATATAGACTAGAAAATCTAGAGATTAGATACATATTATATAGATATACCTACCCTACAGATTGAAAGGACGGGCTTAGGTTCCATGATAAGGGATCTTGAGGATAATGAAACTTGAGCACGTGTGAGTTGATGAAAACCCCGTGGTCATAACCGCTCGTCTTGGGAAGTGAAAGTGGTAAAAAGAAAGGATGAAAGAGGAAGGAATGAGAGTAGAAGAGGAAAGGAAGAACACTGTCGAATTTCCAAGTCTCTTACCTTGCCAGAACCAGTCTAGTTAGCTTGGTTGGTAGTGCGTCTGCCTTGTAAGCGCTGGGCCGCGGGTTCGATTCCCGCTCGGGGCGGATTTTGTCCTGATGGGATAATGTTCATTATCGGAACGGTTGGCTTTCTCCTATCCTCTCTTTCTTCTCTCTTTGATTTCGGGATGATAAGAACTTAGCAGTTACACTTCCCTCTGTCAAACTAAAAAAAAAAAAAAATCTTACCTCGCCAGAACATATTGGCTATACACTCATGAAGACTCGGATGTCCACTCTGTTTCACTGCTGCATTTTTCGACCACTTGAGGGCGCTGTTGATGATATCCCCTCGCTGTGGATTTTCCGGTCGGATCCGGCTTAGCAGGGAGGTAAGTTTGGAGAAGAGCTGATTGTTGGGTGTCCCCTCTGTGCCGGATTTGACTAGGGTGTCAATGATCAGCTGTGTAAGGTCGATACCGCTTGCATCCTGGAATTGTAACAGAGATTAGGTGTAATAGAACATTGGTTTACAAGTTTACATAATGGAAGGTCATCTTATTGGATGAAGTTGAGGGGTGATGAAGTTTTGAAGTGGTCCGTCCCATAGCATAGACACAAAACCCTGTAGCCACTGCTCAATTCCAGGAATTACCAACTGCATTACCGGGATGATGTGACGAAGCAGAGGAGACTACAATACCATCTCATTGGATAGAGTTTTAATGTGACTGTATTACTGCTAATGTAATTAGGGGAGGAGTTTTACTTTTACCCACGATTTAGAAAGACCTGAAACAGCTACTCACATTGCAACAGCTGTTTCATTGTTACAAACTGAATATAGGGATGAAACATTCATCTTTTTTAAAGGATCCATCAAAAAGGAATATTACTTACCTGATCTTTATCAAAAAATACTTCAGCTCCATCAAACAATAAATCTAACAGGTCAGAATATTTCTTTTGATTCAAATATCTGTAACAAGAAAAAATGAGAAATAAATTTGGTGAGTAATTTCTTAGGATTCAACTTTAGGTCTTGGGTTTGATTACCACCCAGAGCAAATTTCATCCTAAACAGAGAAGGTTTGTTCTTGGAACAGCTGGAGGAGGCTTCTATTCATTAGCATGTTTTTTTTTTTCTCTCTCTCTCTCTCTCTCTCTCTCTCTCTCTCTCTCTCTCTCTCTCTCTCTCTCTCTCTCTTGGGTCAATTCCTACTGGGCAAGGGTTGATGGTTGGTTCTCCATTGTGGACACCCAAATACTAACATACAACTTTACACTTACCTAAAATACAAAGTTCTGTACATCTGATGAGCTTCATAATAGTTGCCACTATTGACGGATGCTCGTAATTTGGTCAGCACCCGACTAACTCCATTTGACGTGGGAGATGGACTGCTTGATGTAGTGGATGATTCCATGATGAATTCTCAAGCCTTGCGGAAGAGTTTTAGCATACCTGGAAAAGAAATGTTTACTTAATTTGTAAATTTGTATCATCACTAGCACTAGTTCAGAAGATCTTCTTCTAAAATATGTGAAGAAATGTTTACTTAATTTGTAAATTTGTATCATCACTAGCACTAGTTCAGAAGATCTTCTTCTAAAATATGTAGGTACCTACCTACGTACATGACTGTTAAAGGTATTTTGTGTTATTTGTGAATTAATTTAGAGCTAAAACTTTGAATTTTGAACAGTTTCTGAACCATGAATTTTAGTGTAAAAAGTAAATTATAGGTATTCAAAACTCAATTGTAGATAGGGAATTTAATCTGGTAGCCATATTTCATAGTTAAATTGGATAATGGAATTTTTATTTTTATAATTTTTAATGAAATTAAGGAAACTAACAAAAAATTAATCAAATTTGTAGTCAGACTTACCTACCCTAACAAGTAAAATATCACATGATAAGAATATCTAACGGTGGAGATTTTTGTTCAGTCAATATACACATTAAATGTGTTGTCTTGTGGTCAATTTCAATAGACCAATTCCCAATCTAAATCCAAGAGTAAAAATTTCAAAGGATATATTTTACTTACCTGAAGAGTTTGTCCTTGTGAACACAATCTTCGTTAGACCTAGAAAGTGTTACAGGTGATGAATATGATAAAGAGATAAGAACATAGGATAGGTATTTAGGAAACCAATGAAAGTATAAAAGAGACTACAAAATCTAGAATTTCTAGAAATGGAAAAAAGTATTCCCAAGCACTTGTGGCCAAATTTAGGCTGTAGAAAATATTTTTTTGAATTTTCCCGGTTCTGAAGAATTCAAAATGGAGGAGAGTCGGCCATTGTTAAAAAACGGGCTGCAAATCTGTCAGGAGGGCAAAATGGACTGGATAAGGGTACGATGTAAAAAGTGAAGCAGCATTGTGTTCAACATGGGACATCTGAAAAATCTGAAACATTATAATTATGGGTTCAGGTTCAGTTGTTAGTTATTTGGCGTTACCCAGGGTGCACCACGTGGAGGTAACTAACTTCGCACCCCAACACAGAAACATAGAACAGATAAACACAGAAACATATAAACATAGAACAGATAAACAGAGAAACACGGGTGCACCACGTGGAGGTAACTAACTTCGCACCCCAACACAGAAACATAGAACAGATAAACACAGAAACATATAAACATAGAACAGAGAAACATAGAAACATATAAACATAGAACAGATAAACAGAGAAACATAGAGACAGATAAACAGAGATACAGAAAAAAGAGACACAGATCATGCACAATGGGACAGATAAAGAAGGTACAATAAGAGACACAGATCATGCACAACGTAAGAGACAGATCATGCACAACGGGACAGATAAAGAAGGTACAATAAGAGACACAGATCATGCACAAAGGTCATCAAGAACCACTGGATTGCTGAGGGCTTCTGAGTCCAGTTAGAGAGGAGAGATCCACGTAAGTTCTTCATGGAAAGGATGTAGGGTCTGCAGATTATTCTTGAGTGGACCATCATCAATGAAGCCAGAATCATACAGGGAAATTGGAGACACAGTTATTCACCTAGAAGAAAAGAAGACAGATACGATTAGTAACCCCCCCCCCCATAAAATTTTACCCCTGCCGACGCCTTTGCTATGAGATCGAACCCATGCAGTAGACTTTTTTTTTTTTTTTTCAGATCGAAGCCTTTGCTTTGGGATTGAACCCATGCAATGGAAGACACTTTGATTCAGGAACTATTTTCTTTGATCGACGCCGTTTCTTTGGGATTGAACCCAAGTAGTCGAAGATTTGTTGAATCAGGAACTATTGCTGATTTCTTGATTTTACAGATGGAGGGATGTCTTCCGGTTGCAGCAGGATTGGAATGTGTTGGATCGGATGTTGGATGTCTTCAAGTATCACAGGTACGCTGGGAAATACTGGATGGGGTCCAATGACATATGTTGGAAAGGGTTGATGATCATCTAATCCTAATGAATGAGTGGAGTACTTTGGGGGATCCTTGGAAGGTCATCAAGAACCACTGGATTGCTGAGGGCTTCTGAGTTCAGTTAGAGAGGAGAGATCCACGTAAGTTCTTCATGGAAAGTATGTAGGGTCTGCAGATTATTCTTGAGTGGACCATCGTCAATGAAGCCAGAATGATACAGAGAAGCAATTTTTTTTAGACCAAAAGGAACCATAAATCGAGTGATAATCATTACTTTTTAATACTTCGAAAATAAGGGCCAGTCTAGTGTATATAGCTAAGCAAGCCTACTTAGCTTGCGGAGGGTAAAGCGTCTGCTTTGTATAAGTGCTACGTCGCGGGTCCGATTTCCGCGCGGGGAGCGAATTTTATCCTGCACAGATAAGGTTCGTTCTCGGAACGGCTGGCTTTCTCCTATCCTGTCTTCCTTATTACTTCGCTTTCGGTAGCTAATTAGGTTAATAGTTGGCCAAATTTTATTATTAAAAAAAACATATCCAAATTACAACATTTAATAAGATCTTTTTTTTTTTAAAGAGGGTTGATAGAGGGAACTGTTACTGCTATGGTCTTATCGTCCCGAAATCGAAGAGAGAAGGAAGACAGGATAGGAGATTAGGAGAAAGCCAGTCGTTCCGAGAACGAACATTAGGATCTTTTTTACTGCACAATAAATTACCATGTTCAGGTCATACTGGTCATAATATTTTTTGTATCAATAGACATTCAGAGCTGTAGAACTGAACTTTTTCTATACCTGATAGTGAGTGTGCTTATCAGGTATCAGGTAGACCTGACAGGCGGACCTGATCAAGGGTATCTGTAAGGTCTGCCTGATCAAGTGAAGGTCCGGCCTTAAAGGGATCCACCCGCTTTGTTTTACTAAGGCTCGTCACTGCTACTACTAAGGTCACTGCTATAACTGTATAACTGCTGTATAACTGGTCGCTGTATAACGACAGGTCACTGTATAACTGCTAAGGTTTTTAGTGACCGGAGTCCAACCCACCATTTGGTGACAAGCTACCCTCCTAGCCTCCTACTCATATTACCCTCACCAAACCCGAGTGGGCCCGGTGAAAGGCAGCAGCACGAAATTGCCCAGATGGTCAACAATCAGCACAGATCCCTATTTCTCCTACCAACTGCTACTGGTTAGATGGTACGTTCCAACTGTTACTCACTGGTAGGTCAAACATAAATCAGAGGACCTCAGCGGGTTGTCCTGGCCAGAAGAAATAATCTGCCTCTGAATGAAACCGTGTTGTACAGGAGCAAAGGATGACTTCATAAAGAGTTGAGGTGCCAGTCTAGTTAGCTTGGTTGGTAGCGCGTCTGCCTTGTAAGCGCTAGGTCACGGGTTCGATTCCCGGCCGGGGCGGATTTTATCCTGATGGGATAATGTTCGTTCTCGGAACGGATGGATTTTTCCCATCTTGTCATTCTTCTCTCTTCGATTTCGGGACGATGAGACTTTAGCAGTTACAGTCAGCTTAGGACAAAGGTAAGTGAACTGGTTTGAAACAAGAGTATAGAATCAGCCTAGAATGAAACCTGGCTAGTAAACATAGGTACTAACACAACTAATGTATACAGACTTTGTAGATATAAATGTTTATTATTTACAGAGCTAACAAAGCCTACACATGGGTATTACTTCGGTGGTTCGGTGGTGTATAGTGGTCAAGACGATCGCCTGGTAAACAGAAAGGCGTGGGTTCAATCCCGACTGAGGTAGTTTTATCTTCAAAATTGTTTGGGAATCTGGCCACAATATTGAAGTAGAAACACAAATCACGTCACGTGAATTCATGGGGAGTCAGAAAGATGTAGCTCAAACTTCAAAGTTTTGCCATAATATTGTAGGGTATTATAGTTCAGGACAGCCAAACTACCTTAACTAACGTGACGGAACGTGATGATAGTGTGCTTCTAGTTCTACCTTTAGTGACCCACAGCTGTTTAACTGGTAACCAAATTAACCAGGTCGTCAACTGAAGGCAGCAAGGCACTGATTGTCCATTGTCACCCGTTCTGATAGTGTCCACGCCCAACATTCAATAATGACTTTGACTGGTAAAAAATTAAATAAATTAAGTGTTTTTTTTAATGTAAATAAAAAGTATAGCTAGTAAAAAATACATCAATTCTTAAAAAAAAAGAAAAAAGAAAAAAAAGATGTGAATGTTTTTTGCATAAAATTAGACGAAAAAAATAAAAGCAAGGTTAAGTAAATCAAAATTAGACTGTTGAAACATAGCTTTTAGTTATGTGCATAAATAAATAGTTATGTTTTATGTATATAAGATCTAGACAGTATAACATAGCTTTTAGTTATGTACAATGTTTTAGTTGTACATAACTGATACATAATTATGTTTTATGTTTATTTATAGATCGATACAGTAAGTATGCTGTCCAGAGTATATAAGATCTAGACAGTATAACATAGCTTTTAGTTATGTACAATGTTTTAGTTGTACATAACTGATACATAATTATGTTTTATGTATATTAGATCGATATAGTATGCTGTCCAGCATTGTATGCTTCAGATACCACATTATTGTAATCAGTCTCATTGTATTAGGTCCTTAGGTTACAATCACCTTCGTGTAATGATCTATTGACAGAATGCCAGCACAACTCATTAGACTACAAGCCAGCTACATGCTTGATACAAGTCCAGATTTAATGAACCAGGAGTGCGCCCCGTCAGTGGTGGATACCTGCCTCGGTGGCGTAGTGGTCAAGACGCTCGCGTGATAAACAGGAGGGCGTGGGTTCGATCCTAGCCGAGGCATGGATTTTATTCCTCATTTATTCGAGAATTTGACCACATAATAATAGAGATCTTAGGGTTAGGTGGTAAAGAACGCCCATGCTTGATACAAGTCCAGATTTAATGAACCAGGAGTGCGCCCCGTCAGTGGTGGATACCTGCCTCGGTGGCGTAGTGGTCAAGACGTTCGCCTGATATACAGGAGGGCGTGGGTTCGATCCTAGCCGAGGCATGGATTTTATTCCCATACGAGGTCCTGATTGAATTATGTACGCACCTGAAACCACCTATAGTGTTTTTGTTTGTAAAAATTCGTTACAACCAAAGGCCCGTTATTGAAGTTGGCCTTCGTAAATTCGTTTAAGCTTAACCCAACTTTTAGGGCTGTTTGCGCCTACACCTAAACCTCAAGTGGGATTTTCGTGTAAGGAGTTAAGCTAGTGGAGTTAGTCTTGAGGCCCAGTTAACCTGTGTAAGATCCTGGCATAGTCATAGTTTATCCGGTCTTGATTCCTGTGGTTCCGAGGTTCTAAAGAGGTCCGGCTCCGGAACTAATAATTTTTACCCCAGAAAAGGAAAATAACCAAAAATCACTTCATAATTCGTATTCTTTTTTGGAGTTATAGCTTTCGTAGATTCGTATGAGTACAAGATTCGTATAAGTTTAACCCAACTTTTAGGGCTGTTTGGCCTAAACCTCATAGTAGGCTTTTTCTGTACGGATTTAGGCTGGTGGAGTTAGCCTTGAGGCCCGACTAAGCTATGAAGGGCCTGGTAGCCATAGTTTATATCACTATTTTCAGAACTGGCAACTGCAGAATTGCATTGTTTATTAGAAACATTAATTTCTGCTTGTTTACGAACAGCTCGGATTGCTTAGTACATCGACCAAGGAGAATGTTAAATATTCTGTTTACAAATTGTCATGGCGTGGTGCGAAGGGCATTTATGCTGACATCACTGGCGTGCTGATTGGACATTTCGCTGAAAACGATGATGTGAGCGGGATTTCCTGGTAGGACTTTTGCTGAGTGAGTTAAATAGCTTATTGCTAGTTTACCTAGTGACGCGACCAAGGAGAATGTTAAATATTCTGTTTACAAATTGTCATGGCGTGGTGCGAAGGGCATTTATGCTGACATCACTGGCGTGCTGATTTGACATTTCGCTGAAAACGATGATGTGAGCGGGATTTCCTGGTAGGACATTTGCTGAGTGCGTTAAATAGCTTATTGCTAGATTACCTAGTGACGCTAGTGTAACATCAGCAGATGAAGGAGTTCACTGCTGACTGATGTGGGATAGGATGATAAGAAGAAAAATTCCAGTTAGACTACGCAAGTAGTCGGAAAAGACCAACTGTAGCGCCTTGATTAGTTCTAAGAGCTAATCAAAGAAGGAGGAGGAGGAGGGAGAGGGAGAGGGAGAGAGAGAGAGAGAGAGAGAGTGCCAGTGGATGTGTCATTTTGCACTCATATGGAGTACAGACTAAACTTGGAAAAATGATTCATAGACTAATTTTATGATCTTTATCTGTGATTTTTGCCGATGGTGGGATTCGAACCCGGGACCTTCTGCATGGCAAGCAAGCGCGTTACCACTGGACCAACCGTGCCCCCAATGATACATATTCATGGAATGATGCATATTCTTCCACGAACGCTGCTCCCTAATGGTGACAGGAACTAATCCTGCCCCTGTCTCCTTCTACTACAGTCCGTGGTCCACGTACCACTTTTATCTAAGTGAGGTTTATAGACCAACATACTCTAGAACTCTCTCAGAAAACAGCTATAAACTACACCAAAGCTCGCGGGCTCAGCGAGGCAACCAAGCCCATCACTGAAGCTACGATAGTTAGTGCCCAACTGGTACGAGAGGTTTTTGCCCACGGCAAACTGAAAGAACGTGGATGTGTCATTTTGCACTCATATGGAGTACAGACTAAACTTGGAAAAATGATTCATAGACTAATTTTATGATCTTTATCTGTGCTGGGTTTTTATAATCCAATTTATTTACTTCTCTACTGATCCCTCGAATCTGTTCCCTCTTTTCTTCGGGTTTCTTCGGCACTGATTCAAGTTGTTGCTCAGAGAGCAGATAACGTAGCGTCTGTTCCCTCTTTTCTTCGGGTTTCTTCGGCACTGATTCAAGTTGTTGCTCAGAGAGCAGATAACTCTTATCTCAAATAGGAGAGTGATCACTTAAAAGTGTATGGTCAGTGACATTTCATAAATAGAGTGGAGGACAAGCTATTACTCTGGATACAACTTGAAAGAGATACGGGATGATCTCATTAGAACTTTTTGACAATCGATTTTGGTGAAACAAGATTTCTTGATGTAGGTACGGATGAAGGACGAAATGAAAGTCTAAAAGTAGGTAGGTAGATACGTCAAAAGTAAAAAAAAAAACGTCTTCTGAGAAATAAAATGACTAGCTCATCCCTAAAACGAATTTAGCTAAAAACAGGCTAAAATAATACCGACCTGCCCTCAATCTGGTATTGAAGTGTAAATAGCGTGCCTATGGGATTGGAAAAAAATAGTTTGGTTCACTCGGTATAAGGACAAGAGCCCCTATTGTCACTCTCGTTAATGCCTCGTGATCCCTAACATTGAGTCCTGTGACGTCACAACTCTGTTCCCGAACCTCTTTGAGTACCGGGTTTAAATACTACAACGAAACCATACCACATCACCAAGTCATGGTGGCTTGCTTGTAAAGGTCTCTGTTACCCAATCCAAGGGTCTCGGGTTCAATCCCCAGCTATGTCCAACTGATGAGTCCAAATAAGGACGAAACACGTGTCTTGGGCTGCTTAGTGATTTGGCCATGTATGTATTTAAAAAAGAAAATTTAAAAAAAAAAAAAAAAAAAAAAAAAAAAAAAACATATATACATATTGAAACAATCCTACAAAAGTTCACAAAAAAAAACTTTCAGTATTTCTTTTGTTACAGAATCTTTGCTTTAGTCGCCTCTTGCCGTTATTCCCTTAATGATCATAACCTTAGATCAAACCATTGTTTTTATCCTTAATTAAAACTTCTTCTCTATCGATCACGTTATTGAATACTGAGGTTATCTTGAGATATTGTTCTATACCAGCGATTTCCAACTAGCGGCCCGCGGGCCACATGTGGCTGGCCACATTTGGCCAGCCGCATAGGTCTTAATTTTTGCTCTTTTACTATGGGGTGGACTCCAAAAATGTAGAGCATTCACCCTCCCCTAGATAAAATCCTGGATACGGGCCTGCTCCCCCTGTGTGTGTGGCCCGCGAAGTACCTGCAAATGGAGGATGTGGCCCGCATACACATGGAAGTTGGAAATCCCTGTTCTGTACGTAAGGTCTGTGATCTGTGTAGGTATCTATCGATGTATCTACACTTTGAGTTTTGTCTTGATACTGATCAAAAAGAAAGTGTGAACTGTGTGTACCTCACACCTTTCTCACTTCCTTAGGTGTCAGAGTAGATGAGAGATTGGCTTTAACAATCAGGACTCTGTTTAAGATCAGATAAACGCCTAATATTAGCAGTTCTAATACCTCTTTAAATCTGGCTTTTACTCAGTGGAGTAATATACCTTTTCGGGCCAACCACCCACAAGCTTTTTTTAAGATGTTTGATAGAGGGAACTGTAACAACGGACGGAGGTATTATCGTTCCGAGATCGAAGAGAGAAGGAAGGCAGGATAGGAGAGAGCGAGCCGTTCCGAGAACGAACATTATCCGTTCAGGGAAGAAGAAGAAGAAGAATAACTATAAATTATGTTATGCTTGTTTGTTACTGATTGCTTCCTGGCTATAAACAGGCAAAATAATTTTTTTTTTCTCCTAATTTTCACAACCAAACGTATTTGTTCTTATTCTAATAGTCTGGCTGGGGGACGTTAAACAGGGAGTAGACCAGCTTAGTCTCGCTGGGGGACTATAAACAGGGAGTAATGGAGTATACTCCCAGGGTCTTGAGCTTACAAGGCAGACGCGTTACCCTCCAAGCTCTAGTCAGCTGACGACTAGCTTTTAATACGAGTAGAAAGCTAGACAGCATGCAACAGTTAACATTGTCCGATGTAAAGATCTAAAGGAAGTAACAAGTAACACTATCAGACTTGAATATCTATAGGAAGTACCAAGTAACACTGTGAGAGTTAAACATGTATTTTCTTAACACCCTGTACATTCTGCCTAAAGCTCCAAGCTTAGCGTAGGTCTTGGTTTGACGCTGAGCATTATCTCCTAAGCCTCTGCCATACTTCGTGTTATGTGTCATAAAATGCAATTTATTTTATTGGCGGTTTTTAAACCCATTATGCCCGGACTTTAGTTCCACAAGTTCAGACCAAACTTGGCTTGACTAGAGCTTAACCGACAGTGGCGACTCTTACCTGACAGGCGGACCTGTTCAGGGGTACCTGTCAGGTCTATTTGATAGTGAGTGTGCTCATCAGGTATCAGGTAGACCTGACAGGCGGACCTGTTCAGGGGTACCTGTCAGGTCTATTTGATAGTGAGTGTGCTTATCAGGTATCAGGTAGACCTGACAGGCGGACCTGATCAAGGGTATCTGTAAGGTCTGCCTGATCAAGTGAAGGTCCGGCCTTAAAGGGATCCACCCGCTTTGTTTTACTAAGGCTCGTCACTGCTACTACTAAGGTCACTGCTATAACTGTATAACTGCTGTATAACTGGTCGCTGTATAACGACAGGTCACTGTATAACTGCTAAGGTTTTTAGTGACCGGAGTCCAACCCACCATTTGGTGACAAGCTACCCTCCTAGCCTCCTACTCATATTACCCTCACCAAACCCGAGTGGGCCCGGTGAAAGGCAGCAGCACGAAATTGCCCAGATGGTCAACAATCAGAACATCAGTGATACATAGGGTATTTCTATCTGAGCTTAATCCTATTGGTTACAATCATTAGGATGAGTGATACTCCAGTGAACTATTGGGATTCGAAAACCAATAGGGAGGAGTAGTATAATTCAGTCTGCATTAAATAAGGCTGATTGGGGTTAAAGCCACCTTGTCGATTTTGACTGAAATTTCAAATCGGTTAAGCACGAGGCTGAGTTTGAATCTTACTCTCCCCTCCTCCACCCCCCCCTCCCCTGCAAATAACCGCTACGCCACTGGTTAGTGGTTTGAACTTGCTAAAAGTTTTTATGACAATTCGCTCACAGGCAAACTAATATACAAACTTACGACCCAAGCTTTGCATCAGGTACGATCGTTGGAGACTGATGATTAGGACCTGATAGTGCCCAGAGAAAACATCAGGCTGGGGTCACTGGACTTGAACATCGACCAAGAAAAGGTTGCAGCTTTCAGCTCCTGTTTTCCAGCTTGTGTGTCAACTTTTTAGGAGAAAGCAAGCAACTTTCATGGCCGAGTGGGTATTAACCATGATTTATCCACTCTAGAATTCCCGGGTTCAATTGCGAGCAGAATCAAAGCTTTCTCAGCTCTGCGCTTGGAATTCGGGGTGCACTGAGTTTTTTTGAAGACAATAGAGTAGCTACCAGTGGTCACAATAGTGATCCTCAAGATTCCAAGCTGAGTGCACCTCGAATTCCAAGCATAACACCGAAAAAACTTCGAGAATCGAACTCGGAACCTCCGGAACTGCCCTTGTTTCCCCATATTTTCCTGACAGTATGGATACGATTTTCCGAGATAATGCATTCTTCTAGAATTCCACAGTTGGCTCCATGGTTTCAATATTTTGGTTTTGGAGGACATAGGTACATACATACTTGATGGTAATCTAGTAAGAGCCTACCTACCAAACATACAAACACACTGTACTTTATCCACTTAGTTACCGCCATAACGAGTCTAAATATGTAGGTACTTGGAAAAGGCACTTATAGGTTTAATAAATGTGTTTACTTTACTATTATAGCATATCTACTTGGCTACACCTCTACATGGACATTCTAGCCAAGGTTTGCTCAACCTCATTCCCAATTTTACATGCGCAAAGGTATAAAATCTCAACATTACAAACATATCAAATTTCCTAGCACCAGTTTATTAGGGGGCCGAGATTTCTTTTTCAAAGAGAGGGAAAAGGATTTCGCCTTGAGGTCCCCAGATTGCATTCCGGTTAATTGACCACGGATCCAAATTCATTAGTGTCTTTGGATCATAATTATTATGTGCAACCAAGTGTACATATTTTTTTAAATATTTTTGCATTGTTAGGGTTTTTGTGCAAAAATATGCAAGACACGGGGGTCTTTTCAGAGGCCTTGGTTGCATGTGTGGCGTGGGTGGGTGTTCTTGTTATTGCATTTAGGGAATTTCTTTGTTTTGTTTGGTTGATTTCTTCCTTCTATGCGGTACTAAGCACCTAGCTATGTAGGTACTGACAAATTTAAAACCTAAATATCTGACTAACCCAATTCAAAAGATCTACGAATAGCGAAGTTACAGCTAACTTCCAAGTAGGTACCTACTACAAAGAAGAAAAAAATCCTTGGACTGGTTATGATACAAAACTACTTTCCAGGCTTTTTTTCATCTCATTAGTGGATCAATACTTAGGTAAAATGCACAAAAAAAAAAAAAAAAAAAAAAAAAAAAAAAAAAAAAAAAAAATGTACATATCAAAATTCAAAAAAAAAAAAAAAAAAAAAAAAAAAAACAGGATTAATGATAATGTGTACCTATCAAGTTTCATTAATCGCTACTTTGTGTCTCATATTCACATTTCAATATCTACCTATTCTACGTTTGTAAATATTTACCGAAAAGGTAAATAAAAAACTGGTCCAGTTTTGGTATTTTGATTAAAACTTTTCGATAAATATTTATCGGGAATTAATAAAAAATCGAGTTTGATATCCGATATGCAGTTATGCCTTTATCCCCCCACAAGATGAAACCGTGGGACACCACTTTGGAAACAGCTGTTGTAATAATAGATCCAAATTGAAGTCAAATAATGAACTGGTTATATGGACCAAAAAACCAAAGGTAATGAATCATCGAACCACTGTGAGAAGAACTGACATCCAGCTATTAAATTTTATGTTATGTTTTGGTTAGACTGTACCAAGCCCAAAGTTCCTAGGACCAAAATTTTTATCATGGGAACGTCATTTTGATATGGCTCTCTCTCTCTCTCTCTCTCTCTCTCTCTCTCTCTCTCTCTCTCTCTCTCTCTCTCTCTCTCTCTCTCTCAAAAACAGGTGATTATCCCTTCCTATTAGCCTGAAATCCAAGAATTTGATAAGAAATAAATAAGATCAGTTTTCAATAATTCATTTGACAATAGACTTCCTTTCTAGCAAGATAGATTTTATTTCAATTCACAATAAGACATGGTGATATTTCACACCAATACTTTTTACTTTCTTTTATTACAATATTGGTACCTATCGTTTTCACAGTGCTGAAGTATGCAATGATCCTAATCTAGCAAATAAATTATTTAAGATCAGTTTTCAAGAATTCATTTGACAATAGACTTCCTTTCTAACAAAATAGATTTTATTTCAATTCACAATAAGACATGGTGATATTTCACACCAATACATAATTTTTTTTTAATTACAATATTGGTATCGTTTTCACAGTGCTGAAGTATGCAATGATCCTAATCTAGCAAATAAATTATAAATAGGAAAATTAGTACCCTAGTCAAGTAAAGACAAAGTATTCATACTAGGTAATTTTCCTATTATAATGCTACTTGACATAGTATCCCGTTTAGAAAACATAAATAAATGATTATTAATTAGTCCAAAAAACAATTTGGATCAGCAATAAAATTGGGTAGATTGATTGCCAGAAAATATTTAGATAGATTCCTTTAATCTTATGACTAGGAGCTTAGGAGCATGTCAATCTTCAGCCACTGTTGTCAAACCATGATTAAAAATTTAAAATAATCCATCTTTATTGCAACATCCTATAACAAAAGTAATGTACAGTACACGAAAAAATCTACATGGACTACTCCGATACAAATAACAAGCAATAATAACAAATGTACTTACGTTAAATTTACAGCAATGTACACGCATTGTACAGAAAATACAATTAGAATTCATAAAACATCTTGGAATTTGTACAGAATTTATCACAAAACTACCATTTCGGAGTTGAAAAGCAGAGGTCTTAATGTCTTATTGACAATAGTTGAAACTCACTCTTCAACGAGATTTTTAATGTTTTTATCTACCTAATCTACCCATTTTATTTTGTGGTACCTAGATTTTGCAAAACAATATAAAGTTTAACACTTTAACCGATTAAAATTGAGTTAAACAATCCTATAATATTGCACCTACAAATAATTGTTAGATCGGGAATACATCAGCATATAGGAGCAATTGGACCAAAGCTAGAATTAATCGGAAGTGGGATTCCCTTTTTGATATCTTTCTGATAATACGAGTAGATAACTAAAGGTATGTAGTTAGGTACTTATAAAGATCTAATTAATAGTTAGTTAGGTACAGACCTACGGGTAATATGACTGAAGGATTTAGAAAGTTTTACAGGTCTTTAAAATAGGTCTTTTTCCTGTATTTTTTTTACTCTATTGATTGTTCTAATTGCATGTTTTTGAAACATGATAGGTAATACATAAAGTCCTTTCAAGAGATGTAGACTTTTCGACTCGAACCACTAACCTCCAGATCCGAAGCCCACTGCGCTAACTACTAGGTAC
>NW_007378300.1:0-127523 GCF_000475195.1 Diaphorina citri | reverse complement strand
TGAAATAAAGACCCTAATGTACCTTTTGGAGAATTTTTACCAAAGGATTCCATATCATCCTTTAGTTTCGCTTTATCTCGTGTAGCAGCAAGCATCCTTTTATTTCTAAGAGGATTGAAATAGGAAACAAGGAGGAACAGGGAACAGATAAACCTATAGATATTAGGTAGATATAAAAGGGTAACAAGTTTCGGATTTCAGCAGAAAATTAAGCAACTTTTCAGAAAGTTAATAGTTAACTTTCAACAATAGAAGGTAATACAATTAGGTGTTTGCCACTGGTTCCCTATTCCCTTGGACTTCCCTAGAGGGATAGATATTGTTAGAGTGTTCGTTTAAAACAAAACAGAAAAACCTCCAAACAATCTATTGATATTTTATTCAAAATCCTTCGGTAGAACTTTTCCAGGTTATCCTTAGAACTAAAACTTGAAAATTTAATCCTTCTATACAAAGTTTCTAGTTCATCCTTGGACAAGAAACTTTAAAGCTTTTCCTTAGAAATATGGAGAACGCAAAGGATAGAATATGCAAATATTAATATAGTAACGTACATCATTCGAATCTTTAAGCTTGATTTACATACTTCTTCTAACAAGGTAAATGAAAATTTTCTCAAGACTCGATCAATCATTGTTTTCTTTCTTTCAAGGTGTTTGAGAATAAGAAGAATAAAAGTGGCAAAGATAAAGGTCACAAATGAAATAGGATAGCCTTCGGTTAGGACATTTTTCTTATTTATTTATTTTTTTCTGAACAATTAGAGAGTAAAATGAAGCTTGCGTAGCTTTACTATTACTTTTATTTCCTCTGTTATGTATGTAGTTGAGAAGGTAAGTTATGCTCATGTCTATTGTGGACGCTAATTAAAAGAATAATGGCTAAACCATTCATTAGACTTAATGCAGACTACAAACAATGGAGTGTGGTGTTCTTTGCCAAGTAGCAATCAGGTGGTACCTAACTAGCTACATACCTACATACCCAGTGTTGTGGTGTACCAGGATACAACTTTGAACCGGTAACGGATTTCATTTTTTTGTGGTAAAACAGAGCTTTTTCAAAACTTTTGTGGATATCACAGCATTACCGAGCGCGTTCTTCCCAATCAATTTTCATATTTCAATAATCTTTTAACATTGGTAATGCCGCCTCTGGTGGCTACTCGATAATTGTACTCGGGGTGCACTCAGTCCACCCCGAGCTCCAAGCACCGAGCCGATAAAAACTTCGACTTCGCCGGGAATTGAATCCGGGACCTCCGGCGTGCAAGCCTATTGTGATACCCACTATGCAAGAGGAAGGCGAAAACAGATTAAGGGGAAGGATAAAATAAAGGAATTAATTAATGTCAAGATAAAGAAGCAAATGTGATGAAGATAAGACAGAGGTTGTAATTAGGAGGGAGATTTCAGGCTTAATTATCTTGAAATTCTATTCAAAGATATGAAAAACTGAAAAATGCCACAAGATCGAAAGAGATAAACCTAGTATACAGCACAATTAAGTGTATCCCTAAGAAAAAGGGGAGAACTGTTCAGAACTTGGACAAGTGGGCAGACCGGAAAGGTCAACTGTTAATTGTCTACTCCGAACTGATTTCAAGACCCAGATTGAAACGAACGCGAGACCTCAAGAACCTCGGAGAATGTAAATATGCATAAAAATATTGAAGATGAAGAAGTAGAAGAAGGAAGAGGAGAAGAAGAAGGAGGAAGAGGGGAAAGAGGAAGAAGAGAAAGAAGAAGAAGAAGAAGAAAGAGGAGGAGGAGAATTAAAAGAAGAGGAATGAGAAGGGAAAAAAGAACAAGAATTAGAAAAACTTACATATTCAACTTTATTTCGAGATTTTCGAGTTGAAGCATTTGATTTCTTGAGTGACTTCAACTTCTGAAGAAGCCGGATCTATTTAATTAAAAATATTGAAGCACACCTCTATCTTGTAAGGCTTGCTTCAAGCTATATTTTATTAAAGGTATGAAGTATGAATATCTTGTAGGTATGAATGAATGCATAATTTATTATTGCAGGAGATTTTGAATAGATGCTAAATGAATTTGCAGTGCTTTGAGGAGGGGGCGAAAAAATCCTTGTACAAAATTAGGGACAAGGTTATTGGGGTGAATTGTAAATGACGTCATAACATATAATATAGGGGATGTTTTGAAAAAAAAAAAAAAAAAAAAATCGAGAATAATTTGTAGGTAGTTAGATTTTAGAATTCAGGTTAGTCTCAGATTGTTTTGGTGTGAAATGTGGTACGTGATGGGTATACTAAATCAGTGTGAAGTTCAACACGGATTTAAAAGCAACGTTGCAAAAAAAATATAATAATAATAAAAATAACTAATGAAAACTACTTGACAAAGTATCTCTGTTCCTTTTTTTGCCTGGCGTATGTAGTAACTTTGTCTTCCATTCAATTAATTTATTTTCATTATTTAATGAATAACAGATATACCTACAAAGGTGTTTTTCCCAAGTCAATACTGACCTGAGGACAAAAGGAATTGAAAATGAAAGGTGAAAATCTTGGTCCAAATCTTACCTTTCTCATACTTGGCAGCTAGCGCCTTCAAGCTGGACACCATGCGGGTTCGATGCCCGGCATTCTTCACACCCATCTCCTTCACATCCACCTCCGTGAAGTGAAGGATTTCCTCCACTCCTCCATAGTCCTGGAAGAGACTGGTATACTGGTCTAACTCTAGGATCAGGAGCCATTGGGTGATGTCCAAATGAGGACTGGAACAGCCAGCTGGCATTTTAGATTTCCTGGTGAGAGAGTTGACCGAGGGAAAGCGAAAGCTCCATACTATGCCTGCAACAGAGGAGGGTGGTACAGGGTTAGTGGAGATCTCCTAAGACCTAAAACATTTAAAAGTCATCTCAGAATGAACTGGATTGAGGAACTGCAATGGATTTGCCTGTTCATAGAGATTTACGATTTTGGGATATGAAGTTTGATGCGAAACATTTTTGTCTGTGTTAGAGAAATAACCCTTCGTTAAATCTTTATATGTTAAAGTGCTCTATCTACTCAAATAGTTTTTACAACTTTTTAAACAGAAGTAAACTGCTAAGGACTCTAACTCTAACGAGTTTATCTTAAGATGATCAAATTGGAAAAACGTTAAAACACTCAATAAACATAAATAACTCCTTCGTGACCTAAATCTCGCTCATTTATGTCAAAAGGAAATATTTTATCACCCAATAACAGAGTTAAATACAAAAGTTATAAATAAGTAGTTGAATTTTTCAACATTTTCAGCGTTTTTCTGTAATCTGGTGTAAAAAATTCACAGTCGTAAAGGAGGAAGGCGTCAGGAAGACATTATGTGCAGATCGATATCAAAAGGAGCCGCTAAGGCTTTAATCCTTCCTGCCTACTTCCTGCATGTAGAAAGCGAAATGTATTCGGGTTTCAAACTTTTTTGCGAAGCCGACAGCACTTTCACAAAACGATAAGGTACCATGTGTTATCAAGTAAATAAAAGTCGCTTAATTATCTTGGAGGGTAAAGCGTCTGTCTTGTAAGCGCTAGCTAGGATAAGGGATCGATTCATATTGGTAATACTGAGATCTCCACTAATGACTGTTACCTTGTTTTATACATAGAAGACAATTGTGGAAATTCAGGTCTCCAAGTCCCCATTTGACACCTATAAAATAGCTGAATACTGAATAGTGATGGTGATTTGTAACAATGAGTAGATATACCTGTCTACATAATTATTTTAATGATCAAAATTCTCACATTGCTTGTATCCTTGTAGGTAAATGAAAAAATCCTGTTGTTAGAATTTTGAGGTGAAGATAATTTGTTAAGTTTGAATATTACAAACTTTTGAATATTCAAATCTGTTCCTTTCTTTCTTATCTTTCAAAATTAGCATAATATTATTTACTCATATCTATCCATGAAGCCAAAATTATTCATTAGACATGGTTCTGGTGTTATGGTGCACTATAAATTTCATAAACCACGTGGGAAGATACGGGATACAGGTATACGGAGTTGGATTTTGTTTAGGTCAGTCTGCTCTGTAGGTAACTTCATTCATTATTTATTTATTTATCTATCATTTATCTAATTATTATTAATCCTTTGTTTCTATTTACTTTTGTGAGAATTTAGCAGTTGAAAATAAAATCATCAGTTATTGTTGACTCCAAGGCAACCTATCAGCTGAGAACTGTAGGAGGACAGAAAGTTGGGTAGTTTTTCTGTCACATTATTATTTTTTTTTTGTTTTCACTTTATTTAAGTGACAGGATTCACCTCAAGAGCTCACCTCAAGTGGGATGGCTACTGACAAAGCAATAACTAAGCGACCATATTTTAAGGTCATCGTCAATCAGCGTCCCCAAGGCACAATCAAAAGATAAGTACACATGACTTGGGTGATCATAAAACATAAATATCGCGACAGCCATCGCCTTAATTAGCGCTCACACAAGTATCAGCTACCCAGGACTAGGGGCTATAATTTAAAACCCGTTGGATCCCATAAATCAGAATTCATTCCCCCCTAGAATTCATTCCCCCTTCCACATATGTGGGACGTTTAGATATGAGGGGGATCAAAAATAAATCAGGAGAATATTTTCATACCATCACACCCGCTGGAAACATTTCCGTTCCTCCGATAAAATGGTTTCAGGCTTCAGCACATACATAAATCGATTTTCAGATTTGCATCTTTTTTTTTTTCACAGGCCATTTTCATTTCCTGGTCTACCAAATTCATTGTTTGATTTGTTTAATGGCTTGTGTTTAATTTTCATGGGCAACCGAATAATTTCTGATTTCGGTAAATTTATGGACTGAAAAAATTATTATTTTGTTTCTACAACACACGTCATATTTACCATCAACTCATATATCTGCTACCTTTCACCATTTCAGCTATTACAAATTACGAGTTACAATACATATAGGTATTCAAGTAAAATCGATTTCAAAACTGCAGTCGTATCTACAACTCAAGTATCGTTATCTCTTATCTCTTACAGTAAAGAACAGTGAAAAAAGTATCTATCAGTTACGTTTCACGTCACTTTAAGTCAGTAGTGCAGTAGGTACGTACACTTATTTGTGAGAACCTCATAAGGTGATAACTATAATAGTACAGTCTAAACAAGTACCTGAGATAGTTACCAGTCAAGATAAACAGTACCAAACAATGTCAGTGGATATTAACTTGGTAAATACGAGTATGTAATAAGATAGGAGATGACATTCGTTCTAAGCCACCTAGTCGAAGTAGGTAAGCTGGAATTCCAGAAGGATCGACCAGACATGCCATGAATTCAGTGAGGTATTGACTACAAATCTACTGAATTGTCTACAACTCTACACTATCAGGCAAAAGCATCTGCTATAACATATGTGCATAATATGTATTTATTTTCATATTGTCTACTAGTGGTTGGTCCGTCCTTTGTACGGGGCCACCACACACCCATCACACACACGGTCGCGCTACGCGCTCCCTGCCATGTCCCACAATGCAGCATAATAGGCATAACTTTGAACCGCCGCCATTTTGAATCAGGATGGAATGTGACAATTTTAAGTAGCCTATGTCACCCGGAGTACTTTTCTTAACAACCACAAAAAATTTCATCAAAATCGATCGAAATCGATCGAGCCGTTTTTGCGTGAAAAGAGTACAACCAAAGGTCTATTTAGCGTAACAGACAGGCATACACACATACAGACAGACAGACAGACAGACAGACAGAAATTTTTCTAATGTGATTTTTGGAATCGTGGATGCATAAGGAGTAAGAATAACTAAAAATTTCACGATTCTAAGCAATGTACAGACAAATCTACAATTTTATTTATATAGATGTACGAATATAATGCATACGTATAATGTTTCGTCTTAAGGGAACGGTCCACATCCTTGAGGCACTCACTAAAGCTATTGAAAGCAATCAAGATCCACAAGAACATTGACATCATTGATGTCACTGATACCAATCTGTCTGCATATTTGCCATCAATTTCAACATCGTGGCCTCTCACATTCACTCCACTGCTACATCATGACGTAACTATGCCATCACTGACATGACTTCATTCGGCTGATGTCAGCTTTTGTTTACTGCCGTTCCGTGTGTTTATGTTCGGTTTGCCAATGAGGTAAAGCCGACTCGCCAGTGCTATTTTCAGCTATGCTTGGATTTACTTTGGATCTCTGACAGATGAATTGAAGGTCAAGTTTAGTATGTTGTGCAGTAATTATATCTATCACAGAGATCTGTGATGAGCGTTTGCTCGACATTGAGGACAGTGTCTACGCCTCTAAGGACTTGTACTAGTATATAAAAGCCAAACAATAGCTTTTGTGAAACAGAATAGGTTTAATATTAATAAAATAATAACTAACTCATTTAGATAATGTTCGTTCTTTGTTAATTTTCCTCTGGCTTTTACGAAGGAATGTTCCTTTTGCCTCATTAAAGTTTGTACGTACATTTTTTTATTGGCCATTTGAAGACAACTTTCAACAATTTCAGGTATTCCAAGAGTTGGGAGAGGCAGCTACAAGGTAAGTACTTGTATTGAGGTTGCTTGCTGATGGTCTCATTACATTCCATGAGACAAGAATTTCCTCGAGAGAATGTATTAATCTTCATGGAATTATAATTACAATATGTTCACCATTCAAAACTTTAACCCTCACATGGATAATTTTAGAAATTTACTACTAATATCTATCTGAACAACAATTAAAACAGTTTATACCTGTCAACGGTAACCCCTGAAACAGACTGAAGAAACCACTGATTGAGAACTTGAATGGTCCCTAAAAAGTACATTTCCAAGAAAGTTTTGGATGCCGACAGTAACCTGACAAGAGAAACAAAAAATGTATTAAGACTCCAAAAGTATTGAAAGTGTGATAAATTCGAAGATGAATAACAAAATTATGCATGATCCTTAGTAAAAAAAAGAAGAGAAAAAGTCAAGTTTTTAGTAGACTATTTCAAGAGTTTCAGGGTACAAGGTAGGAAGGTACCTGGGACTAGTTATAAAACCGCACAACACGAGCACATGGAAAAAATGGTTACAGCCGAGACAGCACACATTCATGAGGGTTAAAAAACTATATTGACCGTATAATTTAATGCAATGTAAATCCCCTATCATGATGTAGGTGCAACTTATAAGAACCAAAACACATTACCTGACAATGAACATAAATCTCAACTTGACGAGTGGGCAGTGAATGAAGTTCTTAATATATTTCACATTGACATCTCGCATAATAACCATATCACTGATTGTGTCCCATTGGTGTTTGGTCATGTTAGTTGGGTATTTTATCAGTCTGATTATCTCAAAATGATAACAGATTGGCACGAGACATTGAAATATGTAGCTGTTGTAACTTGGCTCTTTTTGAAACAAAGAACGATGCACGATATTCTCTGGTCTTATATATGTCTCACGAAACCTCGTCAGAGAATTCAGAGATGAACCTATCACTAAAAGTCAAAGCCAGTCTACTAGTTATCTTGAAAGGTAGTGTTATCATTTTTATCAGTGCAACTTCCATGTAAGCGCTAGTTCGATTTTCACCCGGGGCGAACTTTATCCTAACATTCCTAACCAAATAAGGTTCGTTCTCGGAACATCTATCTTTCTTTTATTCTGTCCTCCTCACTTCAAGTTTGATACTACCAGACCCCTGTTTTTACAGCCCCCTATCAATCCCCCCCCCCCAACTATGTTTCTCAAATCAGCCTGATTATAGCTGTTTCGATATAAATGGTACTCCATCTAGACACAGACCCTCTGAAAACTCTCACACTCAACTAATAATCTGTTTAACAAGTTCTACATCTGATAAATGGTATCCATAATAAATTCGAAAACCAATTCTAGGTGTGTATTGAGTCGCTTTTAAGACCTGTTAAGTTTGTTAATAAATAATTCAACAGCTGATTAGAAGAACTGCCAAGAAGCAAAGTAAAACAAGTTATCTAAGCATTGAAAATTCTGAACATGTGAATTCCTCTTGAATGTTTTTCCCTATTTAGTATTTAATCAACTACATCAAATAACTACTGGAATATTCCTTTAACTTCTTTCTTTTTCTTTGTATTATTGCTTACCTAATTCACTCAAAGAGTAGCTAACTAAACAAGTAAACACCCTGTTCCGTATATCATAATCATATGGATACAAAAGATATTCTGCAGCTGATTTCAAAATCTTCACTCTCTGAAACACCCTGTAACTCTTCCTATTTCAATATTGACAAAATGTCCCCCCAAAAAAAACAAGCTGTGGGAGTGTGAGATTAGAAGTTCATTTTAAATAGCCTGGGATTTCAGCTCAATTTTTAAATGGAAATTTCAAATTTATTCCATTTCTTGTTTTCAACATAAAGTAGCTTATTTTATTGGTGACACCGTTTTTATAAATTGAAAGATGTCTCACTCATCGTATAATATTTAGATTTTATCGAAGATGGTTAAATGGTTCTTCTTCAATGCATTTTAGCATTTTTAGCTGCTCTTTCATACAATTCTAAATATGGACCTACTTTTATGTAGGTAAGTGCTTACTTACGCAGGTAATTTTCATTAAAATTTTCACGATTTTGAAATGTTTTCAATTTGAAAAGTTCATATTTATCTTCACGCGAGCACATCCTCAAATTCACCATATTCAACTTAAAGTGAATATTACCATTTTCTTTGAATTTCTTATGCCTCCTCTTTAAATTTCTTTTCCAATTCCTTTTTACGTTCCCATTTATCTTTTCGGGAAGTTTTCATTGCTTCATCTTTGATAGGAGGAAATTTTTCAATTGCAAACTTTTTAATTTAAATCAAACTTAAATGGAAATTTCAAATTTATTCCATTTCTTGTTTTCAACATAAAGTAGCTTATTTTATTGGTGACACCGTTTTTTTATAAATTGAAAGATGTCTTACTCTCATCGTATAATATTTAGATTTTATCGAAGATGGTTAAATGGTTCTTCTTCAATGTATTTTAGCATTTTTAGCTGCTCTTTTTCATACAATTCTAAATATGGACCTACTTTTATGTAAGTGCTTACTTACGCAGGTAATTTTCATTGAAATTTTCACGATTTTGAAATGTTTTCAATTTGAAAAGTTCATATTTATCTTCACGCGAGCACATCCTCAAATTCACCATATTGAACTTAAAGTGAATATTACCATTTTCTTTGAATTTCTTGTGCCTCCTCTTTAAATTTCTTTTCCAATTCCTTTTTACGTTCCCATTTATCTTTTCGGGAAGTTTTCATTGCTTCATCTTTGATAGGAGGAAATTTTTCAATTGCAAACTTTTTAATTTAAATCAAATGAAGATCTCTACAAACAAAGTGTAAACTTTCATGATAAATGATTGAACATTAATTTAACTGATGGGATACAGGGATTTCGTTAAGAATTTGTAAGAAAGAGTAAACTTGTGTAGGCAATGATTAGGTATTCAAGAACATCCATATAAAATACCTCTATGTTGTGAAAGCAGTTTCAATTAAAACAAAAAGATACATCTAATTGTATTGTTGATAACAAATGATTGTTCAAGTGCGTTTTATGTGAACCTCGCTACCAGTTGTCAAGTTGTATATCTTGTGAATTATTAAATGCAATAAAGAGATTGTCCTTTGTCTTTTATACGAGCATTCATTTATTATGTTGTCCCTTATAAAGAGTCTCATAACTCTCTACAACTCTTGTAATACATCGCTATATAATGGAATGAAACAATTGAACAAATCCCTTTTGAGAACAATACAAACACTTCAGTCCAATATAAATCTCATTAATACACTCATCTCTGGGTAATTAATGAAACAAGAGTTCTGATTTTATACTGTGATTTTTAATGCTCTGATGATTTTATATTTATACTCTATGATATTTTATCATTTTATACTGTATTTTTTAATGCTCTGTTTTTCTAGCAACCACCGGTATATAGATGTTTGGATAAGAAAGTGGTGTGATGTTCACACTCACAACTTCGGGAAGTGAATTTGAATATAAGGAGTGGGAAGAGTCCTGAAGCTATGAGAGAAGAGTGTAAATAATTTCAATAAAGTATTATGATGAAGTTGAAGATTTGAATTTCTAATCAACCTTACCATTACCACCATTGAGGCATCATTATCAACTTCAATATTTTTTCATTCTGTAAATAATTTCAATAAAGTATTATGATGAAGTTGAAGATTTGAATTTCTAATCAACCTTACCATTACCACCATTGAGGCATCATTATTAATTTCAATATTTTTTTCATTCTCCCAAGATTGCTAATGACACTTTCAGCTTTCTACATAGTTTCTGTTGGTAGATTTATACCTACATACAAGCATCATCAGCTTTCTAAGTTTCTATAGATTTATTTTCACACCTGGCCAGGGAATGTCGGTAAAATGACAATATTTTGCAGGCTAGGTAAAATCAAAAAATTTACAAAAATGAGACGTTGTTTAATTATACAGGGTGGGGCGCGGCAATTCCCTTTTTTGAAAAGTCGCGTCGATTGAAAAAAGCTGTGATACTTCAAATTTTCGAGGGAAAATCAACTGAAGATCTGAGTAAACGCTTGATAATTAAAAGAACATTGTATTCTTCAGTTATAATAACAGGTTCTGGAATCAAAAAATCGTTTATATCTTGTGAATTATTAAATGCAATAAAGAGATTGTCCTTTGTCTTTTATACGAGCATTCATTTATTATGTTGTCCCTTATAAAGAGTGAGCCCTCTGTCTCATAACTCTCTACAAGTCTTGTAATACATCGCTTTATAATGGAATGAAACAATTGAACAAATCCCTTTTGAGAACAATACAAACACTTTAGTCCAATATAAATCTCATTAATACACTCATCTCTGGGTAATTAATGAAACAAGAGTTCTGATTTTATACTGTGTTATCTTGTGAATTATTAAATGCAATAAAGAGATTGTCCTTTGTCTTTTATACGAGCATTCATTTATTATGTTGTCCCTTATAAAGAGTCTCATAACTCTCTACAACTCTTGTAATACATCGCTATATAATGGAATGAAACAATTGAACAAATCCCTTTTGAGAACAATACAAACACTTCAGTCCAATATAAATCTCATTAATACACTCATCTCTGGGTAATTAATGAAACAAGAGTTCTGATTTTATACTGTGATTTTTAATGCTCTGATGATTTTATATTTATACTCTATGATATTTTATCATTTTATACTGTATTTTTTAATGCTCTGTTTTTCTAGCAACCACCGGTATATAGATGTTTGGATAAGAAAGTGGTGTGATGTTCACACTCACAACTTCGGGAAGTGAATTTGAATATAAGGAGTGGGAAGAGTCCTGAAGCTATGAGAGAAGAGTGTAAATAATTTCAATAAAGTATTATGATGAAGTTGAAGATTTGAATTTCTAATCAACCTTACCATTACCACCATTGAGGCATCATTATCAACTTCAATATTTTTTCATTCTCCAAGATTGCTAATGACACTTTCAGCTTTCTACATAGTTTCTGTTGGTAGATTTATACCTACATACAAGCATCATCAGCGTTCTAAGTTTCTATAGATTTATTTTCACACCTGGCCAGGGAATGACGGTAAAATGACAATATTTTGCAGGCTAGGTAAAATCAAAAAATTACAAAAATGAGACGTTGTTTAATTATACAGGGTGGGGCGCGGCAATTCCCTTTTTTGAATAGTCGCGTCGCGTCGATTGAAAAAAGCTGTGATACTTCAAATTTTCGAGGGAAAATCAGCTGAAGATCTGAGTAAACGCTTGATAATTAAAAGAACATTGTATTCTTCAGTTATAAAAACAGGTTCTGGAATCAAAAAATCGTTTGATATGTATTGTGTCTAGGTAATCACGAATTTTATGATGATTCCTGATTTAGTTTTTGTTGCATTCTTTTATTTCCCTTGATCCCATGTCCTAATGTTTAGGTAGGTATCTACCTACTCCATACCCCATGGATCATGAATTATGACAATGCTTTCAAAAATTTTAAATACATTCTAGCCATTCCTAAAACAAGAGTAAGGGAACAGAAAATTAGTGGAGATGTCAGAACTACCATGCCAAAAAGTGTACCATTTAATAGGACATGACAGCCCACGGTAAAGTGATGAACAAAAATAAACCCCACACCCTAAACACCTGATTCGCCTTTGAAATCAAACAAAATCTGTCAATCTCGTTCTCAAGGTAATCCATTCATTCCAAGTCAAAACAGATGTGTGCCACACCTCTGTCAATGATTTCATTCATAAACAAAATCTCAATGCCCACGGTAAAGTGATGAACAAAAATAAACCCCACACCCTAAACACCTGATTCGCCTTTGAAATCAAACAAAATCTGTCAATCTCGTTTTCAAGGTGATCCATTCATTCCAAGTCAAAACAGATGTGTGCCACACCTCAGTCAATGATTTCATTCATAAACAAAATCTCAATGATATACCCATACAGATAGACCTAATAATACTACTATTAATTTATAGTACCCATTATTAAGTCAACTAGTGAATGAGATGATCAAATAAATTACTTGTAGTCAATAGAGGGTAAGGTGGGGGTAATTTTGAGACAGTTGCAATTCTGAGACATGAACGACCTACCTACAATCCTACATACTAAAGGAAAACTGATAATATCAATGCTAATGCTACCCATAGTCAGTCCATAGTCAACTTTCAATATAACCTAGAACAGAAACTAAGCTTTCAGTAAACTATATTATCAAATAAATTACTTGTAGTCAATAGAGGGTAAGGTGGGGGTAATTTTGAGACAGTTGCAATTCTGAGACATGAACGACCTACCTACATACTAAAGGAAAACTGATAATATCAATGCTAATGCTACCCATTACATAGTCAACTTTCAATATAACCTAGAACAGAAACTAAGCTTTCAGTAAACTATGTTCGGTATTTCATTAGCATGTTCTTTGAGACCATTAAAGTTGGAGTCTCAACATTGCACTTGTCGCAAAATTGTCCCAACCCACCCTACTATAAGATCTCCAATTATTGTTACTGTTACCAGTTACTCTATGGTTATTATGGCTACTATCGGCACAATAGTTCTGCGAAATGAATGAAATAGTTCGCCAATAGGTGACGTCATGACGTGGGAGAACTGTAAAGTTGGAGTCTCAACATTGCACTTGTCGCAAAATTGTCCCAACCCACCCTACTATAAGATCTCCAATTATTGTTACTGTTACCAGATACTGTATGGTTATTATGATTACTATGAAAATAGAAGAAAAAAAAAAAAAAAACAAAAAAAAGAATACAATTATTATAGCCGGGAAATATACGAACTTTTCTGGGTAGGTAGCCATAAATATTCCGACCACATTGCCTTCAGTTCTTTATTGTTTCATTTCGTATTTTCCTTTCCCTTCTGGAGAAGTTTCCGTGACCCTTTGAATACCTGGATACTCCAGGGTATTTAGATAGTATTGTTGAGTTTACTGGTTGCACAGCTCAAAGCCTTGAAAAAAAGTTGAGGCATGAACCAATAAACCAAATTTTGTCTCAGTCTGGTATACATTTTTTCTATAATTGCACTGTTTTTGGCAAGTTTTGGAACTTTTTTGACAAAGTGGTGTGAAATAAAGACCCTAATGTACCTTTTGGAGAATTTTTACCAAAGGATTCCATATCATCCTTTAGTTTCGCTTTATCTAGTGTAGCAGCAAGCATCCTTTTATTTCTAAGAGGATTGATTAAGCTGTTGTACCCTGTATTTTGTATAACACATGTCCAGTGCAATAATCTCCCTCATAGAGTCAGAGACCCAGAGTAATACGAGTTACGTTTTATTAGCGAGGGAAAATTGCATTCATTTCATTAATATTATATGTGAACAATATTATGTGTTTAACCAAATGGATATTATGTATGACACATAGAGTATAGGGTATAGGTATCCCCCCTTATGTAGGTATGATCATGTAATATTGCAATCGGTACAAAACTGCATCATATTATTGTCAATACAGATTTGACATTTAGGGTGTGGGGATCATTGCAATATGTAGGGCTCTTTGGGTTTGAGGTTTACAAATGGTCTCGTCAGAGCCCCAAAAATAGGTTTAATTGGAAAAGGGATTTAACAATATGTATTGTGTCTAGGTAATCACGAATTTTATGATGATTCCTGATTTAGTTTTTGTTGCATTCTTTTATTTCCCTTGATCCCATGTTCTAATGTTTAGGTAGGTATCTACCTACTCCACACTCCATGGATCATGAATTATGACAATGCTTTCAAAAATTTTAAATACATTCTAGCCATTCCTAAAACAAGAGTTAAGGAACAGAAAATTAGTGGAGATGTCAGAACTACCATGCCAAAAAGCGTACCATTTAATAGGACATGACAGCCCACGGTAAAGTGATGAACAAAAATAAACCCCACACCCTAAACACCTGATTCGCCTTTGAAATCAAACAAAATCTGTCAATCTCGTTCTCAAGGTAATCCATTCATTCCAAGTCAAAACAGATGTGTGCCACACCTCTGTCAATGATTTCATTCATAAACAAAATCTCAATGATACCCATACAGATAGACCTAATAATACTACTATTAATAGTACCCATTATTAAGTCAACTAGTGAATGAGATGATCAAATAAATTACTTGTAGTCAATAGAGGGTAAGGTGGGGGTAATTTTGAGACAGTTGCAATTCTGAGACATGAACGACCTACCTACATACTAAAGGAAAACTGATAATATCAATGCTAATGCTACCCATTACATAGTCAACTTTCAATATAACCTAGAACAGAAACTAAGCTTTCAGTAAACTATGTTCGGTATTTCATTAGCATGTTCTTTGAGACCATTAAAGTTGGAGTCTCAACATTGCACTTGTCGCAAAATTGTCCCAACCCACCCTACTATAAGATCTCCAATTATTGTTACTGTTACCAGATACTGTATGGTTATTATGATTACTATGGGCACAATAGTTCTGCGAAATGAATGAAATAGTTCGCCAATAGGTGACGTCATGACGTGGGAGAACTGTTCAGAACTTGGACAAGTGGGCAGACCGGAAAGGTCAACTGTTAATTGTCTACTCCGAACTGATTTCAAGACCCAGATTGAAACGAACGCGAGACCTCAAGAACCTCGGAGAATGTAAATATGCATAAAAATATTGAAGATGAAGAAGAAGTAGAAGAAGGAAGAGGAGGAGGCGAAGAGAAAGAAGAAGAAGAAGAAAAAGGAGAGGAGGAGGAGGAGAAGGAGGAAGAGGGGAAGGAGAAGAAGAAAGAGGAGGAGAATTAGAAGAAGAGGAATGAGAAGGGAAAAAGAAGAAGACTTAGAAATACTTACATATATTTAACTTTATTTCGAGTTGAAGCATTTGATTTCTTGAGTGACTTCAACTTCTGAAGAAGCCGGATTTATTTAATTAAAAATATTGAAGCACACCTCTATCTTGTAAGGCTTGCTTCAAGCTATATTTTATTAAAGGTATGACGTATGAATATCTTGTAGGTATGAATGAATGCATAATTTATTATTGCAGGAGATTTTGAATAGATGCTAAATGAATTTGCACAAATCAAGAGGAGAGAGAGAGGGAGAGTTGGATTGGAAGAAGAGTAGGAGGGAGGCTCCGATGGAAGAAGGGTAAGAGGGAGAAGGTATATGTATATACGTAAATACAACAAATGAAGGAGGTACGAAAACAGATTAAGGGGAAGGATAAAATAAAGGAATTAATTAATGTCAAGATAAAGAAGCAAATGTGATGAAGATAAGACAGAGGTTGTAATTAGGAGGGAGATTTCAGGCTTAATTATCTTGAAATTCTATTCAAAGATATGAAAAACTGAAAAATGCCACAAGATCGAAAGAGATAAACCTAGTATACAGCACAATTAAGTGTATCCCTAAGAAAAAGGGGTTGATGAAAAGAAATTTCAATGGATAGATTATAACTTTCAATAGATAGATTGTAAGTAGGTATGTAGAAGAGGAAATTGGAAGATTAAAGACATTTTGCTGACATTGAAAGAAGAAAAGATTGAAGGTCATATCATTAGTAATCATTACAACCTTCAGAGGGGTAGTCAACCTTTCAGAAAAAGAGAGCTATAAAATGTTTTTATTTTAAAGTTTTCAAAATAATTCGCCAGTTTCTACCAAAAGAAATTATTTCTATCTGAGACACTCCTCATGAGAGGTGTAAGTACTTCTAAGTATACAGAATTATACACACCTTCGGAAATCTGGACATTTTCACAAACATACTATCTGGATACTTTTACAACATATTGTAATATTGTAACCTACTGTACTGTGTTTTATAATGCCATAGAAATTTGACCCTTTCCAGAGTTATCGCGGAAAAAATAGATAATGAGAATGAGAAATCATCAAGTTATATGTAGAACTTTAATTTTTTTTCCTCAATATACCTACCTAATCATCGGAGTAACCAGCCATATGTTGATGTAAGAAGGAACCTGTGATTTCATTCACCAGTGACATGCCACACCCAGGCTTATCTCATTTTCTTCGTTTTAGTCTCAATATTTTTTTTAATTTTTATAGTTTTTTCTGAGATAATAAAAAAAAAATCATGAGAATCACCAATTGAGTAGCTACTTTCATCGAGTAGCGACCAGAGGTGGAATTACAAGTCAAAGAAACTAGTGATGATAAATCCTTCCTAAATATATACAGCCCCTTGTGTAACTGACTGACTGACTGGATTTACCTTGTTGATTTGTTATTTCACAGTTGTTATTTTGTTGAAAATAACGAGATGTGAATATGATTGATTTCCTCTCTGGCACTGGAAAAAATACTCGTACTTCAGCCCCCGCCACACAGGGAGCCCAGGACATTTAGGGCCCCTAAATGTAGTAAGGCTCAGAGAGAACCCTAAATGTAGTAACAGAGTGGAGCAGAGAGCATAGTGCATAGAGCATCGAGCAGGCAGAGGGAAGTGACGAATTATAACGACAGAGATTTTTTTTTACTTTCTATTATTATATTTGTATTTTTTACTTAAAATACGTTTATACCTGCCGTCATTCAAACTGATATCTACTTCCGATTTTCCACTCATTTGAAATCGTCCTAGATTATCCTTACTAATAAATTGAATTCATAAATTTCACTATCCTCGCGGTTATTAGCACGCCTATTGTTTCTAAATCCTGGCAATTATTACATGGATGCTGTTGGAGAGATTTGCTATTGTGTCAATTGTCTGCCAGGGAGTGATGGAGGCAAGAGCTCTAGTATTTCCTAAACGTGGCTTTCCCATAGGTGAGGCCGAGGACATAGAAATAGAGGGAGAGGATTTTTTTTGTCCAAAAATTAAAAGTGATTTAGATGGAATCACGAATGAAAATGAGAGAAATAAGGAGAAAGAAGGGTAGAATAGACAGTCCCAAATCAGACCAAAGGAAAAAGTCCAGCCCAAAAGGAAATAGGTACCTATGTTTGAACTTGGCCTGGCGCACTGCCTATGCCGTGCGCTCAGATCAAAGAAAAAGAAGGAAGAGCCGAAGAGCACATATGTAGATAAAATAAAATTCTCTATTAAGTCACCCTGTAGATACGTCACTTATAGTCATATGTAGATAAATTTAATATTCCTACATCTCATATCATACATGACCTTGCCAAGGACGATTTTCTATTTCATTTCTATATTTTCTATCCTCGTAGAATAGCTTATAATACTACTGATATAATATCTCTACATGTAAACATAATGATTGTAAACATAATTATTGTTGTTGTTGTTTTTCGTTGTTAAAACTGATATTGGGAGACCTACTGCCCTGGTTGTTTGGGGGTCATTCAATCACAGACAGAATTTATTCAAAGACAAAATTGAAAGAACTGAAAGAAAGGAAAAAGACAGTTTAAAGATAGGAAAGATAAGAAAGAAATTCAGTCCACAGAAAAGAAATTTATGGGATACAAAGAAGAGCGTAGAAAAATTCAACGAATTTTCATTTGGAAAGGGGGTTTTTCGAAAACTGTGAAAATTAGGGAAAAGGCATATTAAAATTCCAGCACTTTCAGGACAATATTAAAGGCACATTCCACGGAAGCGCCTATGAAAACGATGAAAATTCCTTCCATTTTGAAGAAGGTCAACAAAAAAAAAAATCTTTGAAGTACCTATAACTATCAACCAATCACGTAAAATCCAACATACCTATCATATCCATCACGAAACATAACAGTGGAATAAATTAATAGCTAAGAATTCTAAATTAAAAATCAGCGCTTTGGCGAAATGAGAACAATCTGGCCATACTGATTGCCTTATGTCGGCTGGGAGGTCGTATTTATTGACCCGTGCATACGACCAAAGGTCATAAGACCTTGATCTTAAACCATAAAATAAGCCATAAAACAATCTACTAGAGTTTAGCTCCTCAGAGATCATATTCTGAACTTAATATTAGATAGGTACCTACCTGGGAGGTCGTATTTATTGACCCGTGCATACGACCAAAGGTCATAAGACCTTGATCTTAAACCATAAAATAAGCCATAAAACAATCTGCCAGAGTTTAGCTCCTCAGAGATCATATTGTGAACTTAATATTAGATAGGTGCCTATCCTATCTATAGTAGCAGTCTAGCGGTAATTATTTGCTACTGGTACAATACCAGTAGCCAACTGGCAATACTGGCATATACATTATACAGGGTATAAAAAAGATCTGAAACCCAGGAAGGAGTAGTAGTCTGCGGACAGAGCCAGAAATTCTTTTAGAAAAAGGGGCCCCACATGACTTACGACTTAAGCCCACCCTGTATTGCAAGTTATGTAGTTTAATAGGATGTACCTGCCTATGACTGGAATGGACAATGTGCATGTGGTATGCTTGTGGCAAGTTCTAGTGATTTATCGACTGAGCGAATAACTGAATTAATTGTTTAATTATTAATATCAATCCAAGTGTATCAGGAATGTCGTTTATATCATTAATAACAAAACGTGGTCAGGTGGTGTAGGAATGAAATGAACATGAAATGTCACTTTGTTCAATAAATCTCGTTTTGTTTTTGTTTGTTATGAGCTTATGACGAACTATATCGGGAGGTGTACTTGAACAACAAACGAAAATTGTCTCCTCCAACCTTTTCATTTGATCATGTACTCTCACCTGGTAAGTATGTGCGAGTACATTTTGTTTTATATATTATTATTATTATATTTAGGTACAAAAAGTTATTATTTTTAGTTTTTAATTAATATACTTTATCAAAAACAACATCCATCAATACCGGCAGAGTTTTTCCAACACGAGTTTCCCATTTTCTACGCCCCCCCCCTCCCCCTTACCTTCTAGGACCGGGGAAAAACCCCTCAAATGCATCATTTTAACAGAAACAGCCAAACTAAGAACTTTCCCATTATTTTATTTCAGGAAAAAATAAAGTTCGAAAAAACTATCAGAAAGGAAAAGTTTCCCTTTTTTTCGGCAGAAGTTGGGAAAACAGTTTATAATGAGGGTGAGCTTTCCCTACCTTTCCAGAAGAAGCTGCCAGGCATTTTCCTATTTTTATTATTTTTCCCCTCCATTTTTCACCGATGCTGTATTTACGTACTCGAGAAGATGGGCGGTAGAATTTGACCCGCTCTGAAAGCACGTGCATAAGTATCGGACAAAATGCTGACTCCAAGGTGTACTGTACAGTCTCAAATTAACGCCATGTTGCACGTTGATCAATATTTTGAAGTTTCTGAGCTTGGGCATCAGAAGCCCAAACTGTCATGAGACTGAAGACCTAGGGCTGAAACTACGCGACGCGGATGATGGATAATATTTAAAACCTTCGTTCTATTGGATGCGTTTTTCTAGTCTTACGGACGGGACGTTAGATATAACTACGAGAGGGACATGGAGATCAAAGGAGTTGACCACTTGCTTCAAACGCCTGACAAGAATCTAGCCCAGACTCCGTTCTTTCCACCCTCACATAATTTCAACGCAGCACTTGTGTCAAAATCTATTACCAAGGAAGAAAAAACACTTCACAGACCATTATTATTAAACGTAAAACCACCCTCCAGCCAACCCTATAACTACACTTCAGCCAACCTCTGAGGTTTCCTTTCTTGTCAAGCAATAAACTTCAAGTTTTGACCAAAAAAAGTGAAGATAAAATGCACGCCTATAAAAGTTGAGCTTAGAAAAGTTTTAGCTTTTCTGTAGATTAGAAAAAAGTGTGTGGTAACGAGGTAGGGGGATAGTTTGAAAAGTTTGGAATCAGACCATACGATATACGCCCTAATACAATGATAAACAACAAGGAGCTGTTTTGAACTCTTCACGAAAGTTTACAAACTTCGTATCTCGAAAACTGTTCCCTTCAAGTTCCACTAAAATATCAACACATAAAGGGGTATCTAGGTAGGTAGGTAAATATGAAGAAAGGAAACAAGAAGATTCGAAAATGGGAAGGAACAAAAGTTTACAAACTTCGTATCTCGAAAACTGTTCCCTTCAAGTTCCACTAAAATATCAACACATAAAGGGGTATCTAGGTAGGTAGGTAGGTAAATATGAAGAAAGGAAACAAGAAGATTCGAAAATGGGAAGGAACAGATAATAGAAGTTTGTGGAAAATTTTCAAAGGCCAAACGAATAAATATTGAGAACAATAGTCTCCTAGTTCGGGTGCCTATGAACAAAAGAGCAGAGCCACCTTTTCCAACCTCTCCCCTCCCACCGACTCAAAGAGAAAAAGGATCGAGTTTTTTATGCTCTCAAAGCTATGCGCGATCATACATTGATATATCAAAGGCTTTTGGTCTGGCTGAAATAATCTAGTGTCCCCCAGGGTGCACATTTCCCTCCTCGAATAAATATTGAGAACAATAGTCTCCTAGTTCGGGTGCCTATGAACAAAAGAGCAGAGCCACCTTTTCCAACCTCTCCCCTCCCACTGACTCAAAGAGAAAAAGGATCGAGTTTTTTATGCTCTCAAAGCTATGTGCGATCATACATTGATATATCAAAGGCTTTTGGCCTGGCTGAAATAATCTAGTGTCCCCCAGGGTGCACATTTCCCTCCCTTTTTTTGTATTCATTCTCATTTTGCCGGACAAGTGAACAAGCTTTTAGCATTTTATTCAATTTAGAAAAGATGACCAGTGTCGTACTTTCATCCCTGGAATTCAGAAGCCCAAGGAAATAATCACCTGCAGATTTATCTGCTCTAAACGGCAGAAATTTTTAAACAAGGCATTGGAAAAGTTATTGGAAGCCCAAGGAAATAATCACCTGCAGATTTATCTGCTCTAAACGGCAGAAATTTTTAAACAAGGCATTGGAAAAGTTATTAGTGTTACTGCTAATCTTTTAATACTAGCTTTAACGGCATAATTTTCTTAGATGAACACTTGATAAGATCTTCAAGTACGAGTGTGTATCTAACTAATTGTCGCTACTTATTGCGAATTATAATAGGTATGCATAATATTAGCATGTACATCACCATCACAAACATTGACGTCAATGCTTACTATCTGATCAGTATTAATTGTCATTCTAATATCCATAGAGATAAATATGTACATATTATTTTACAACTATAAGTAGAGTGTATTTCTAGGTCATTAAACTCTTCAATCATTGGTACAAATAAGAGTAATTGGTATTGAGTGTGTATTGACTTATAAGATACAAGCACTTCCTCAAGGGGCCACATGAATTGGGGGCTACCGGCCCATATATGAAATAGTCTCACGTAGACCATAGTGTTTGTTGCTTTAGTAAGCTGAAGGGGTAGTCTCCTAAAGCTTGTTCTGGTTCTGGTCCACACATGAACCAATCATCAAAGATTCTAGGGCATTTTAGAGGGCCTTGACCTCTTTCATAGATGGCCTTTTGAATCCAAATTTCAACATCATATCCTGATGTCTACTACGACACTGGTTAGTGGTTTATGGTAGATAATAATGCTGGGACAGATTTTTTTTAATATGTTTGGGGTTGAGAAGGAAATAATAGGTATTCTCCTCTGCCTGTATGAAAAAATACCCATCTCAGGTAACTATGTTTTGAAACTTGAAACCAGAGGTTGGTATTTAGTTATTTTCCCAAGTTTTTTGAATCCCCGATTTCTACGTAGCGTAAAAATGAAATTTTATTTATATCTATGTGTTTTGTGTGCTAGGCCCCAGTGTTGTTTGAATGAAACAGATTTTCCTGCTCTTTTCCACACACCTACTCCTTGTTCCAAAAAAAGAGCAATTTCCTTTTAGTTTCCCCATCCATACAGTGTTTTAACTTGGAAAATCAGCACATCCACTGAAAAAATACACTTGATTATTTTTTTGAGTCTTGCGTAAGGAAAATTGTCACATCCACGAATTGATCATCACACATGCAGAATTTAAATTAGGGAATTTTGTCACATCCACTAGTAATTTATTTGATCTAAAACGCGTTGATTTTATGAACACTAATCTTAACTACCTTATCTACCTAACTATGCTATGGTCAAAATCAATAGAAATAGAAACATCTGTCAAACAGTAGAAGATCCTCTCACAAAATACATCTCCCTGCAAAAGCTGCTACCAGGCTGGAAAAACACAATTTTCACATTAAAACCAACTGCCTTTTTTTCCTCCCCATTTCATATTTAATTCAAAACATCAGGAGAGGGGAAACAGATTCCGCATAATTCAGATAACAAGACAAGCCTCACGCATCTGCAACAATACTCGACGTAAATACTAAAGTAAATAACAGAACAGTCCCCTCAATTCTCCCTTTTTAAGTGACTCTATCCCCCCCTCCCTCATTCTCTCTGAGTGCACCCCCTTTAACCCCCCTCTTTCTCCTCCTTTTTCCTCGTCTTCTCCTATTTTTCTTCTCCTCCTTCTTCTTCTCCTCCTCCTCCTCCTTCTTCTTCTCGTCCTTTCCTCCAGAATTTCATAATTCTGAGTGCTCTTGAGAAAAGAAAAATCAACCTTTGCATTGTCACTAAGCTTCCTTGTATTTTCTCTCTCTCTCCCTCTCCCTCTTATTCCTATATCCTTTTTTCTCTCCCTTCCGACGTGTTCTTTTCTCCCTATTTCTTATTACTTTCATTTTCTAAGCTATACGTGTCTCTTTTCTCTTTCTTTTGCTGCCTAAAATCCTCCCATTCGCTCTTCTTCCGCCATAAACAACCTCCTTTGCCCAGTTTCCCTCCTTCAGTATCCTGTCTCTTTCTTTCCCCCATTCCAATAAAAATGATAATATATTCCGCCACACAAATGCAGTCTTAAGTTAAAGAAAACCCAGAAACAGGGAGAAACAATGGGATGAAAAAGAAGGAGGAAAACTTTACAAGTTCCACAGCGCCGTTATTCCGGAATGTTGACTTGAATTTTAAGCGTGCCCAGAAAAATAGTGGAAGGAGAGTAAGATGAAGAAGATGGGAGAGGAAGAAGAGATTGAAAAAGTGGTGGGGAGAAAGAGGAAACGGAAAGAGGAGAGGAAGAGGTGGGAGAGAAGATGTGAGAATGAGGCAAAAGGAGAGAGAGAGAAAAACGATAGGGGTGAAATGACGAAAAATGGAAGGTAAAGGTAGAGAGGGGTGAAGTGAGAGGAAGACGTAATGGTAAGGTGGAAAGAAAAGCAAGGCTGGAACTAATTGTCTTGATTTAATTAAGAAAAGTTCCTTCGTAAGGGACAAAGGTGGAGGTGAAATAATGGAATATTATTCAGTGGAGGTGAGATACATGAAATACATATTTGAAAAATTTCCCTGGGGCGCAAATCAAGTCAGTTGCTCGAACTTTTAATGGGTACATATTAACATATACCTAAGGTTTCTACTAATTTGTTAAGGACTGAACGCTTCTACAAAAGACGAAAGCTATCCCACCTTCTGACTTAGGGAAGCTATGCCCATGGCCCATGGTCATCATTGTCATCAAGATACCTCTAAGTATATAATAAGTACATAATATATAGGTACATAATATGTAATTTTATTTTTCCTTTATTTATAATTTAGTTCATAATTTTCCTCTGGGGACAAAAAAAAAGAAAAAAAAAAGAAACTTGCACCGCTTTCGCATAACTTTCAAGAGTTCAAGAGTCTGTTTCTGGGTACTTTTTTTCCATGTTTTCCAAGAAGCTATAATATAGACGACATTGAAATATTTCTAATATTTCTCCAATTTCTCCTCCGGGCTAACAGAGCAGTAGATTCAGCGTGTACATCAAACGATTTCGTACTGTATAGCTTTTACATTCAAACGATTTCGTATTGTATAGCTTTTACATTCAAACGATTTCGTATTGTATAGCTTTTACATCAAACGATTTCGTATTGTACAGGGTGGTTCGTGATTTGCGAACCACGCTTATATCTCAGAAACGGCTGGGAATTAAGGAATGAAATAAACGGCATCATGTGGATGAAATTTTGATGATTAAAATGGCTTTTTTTAAATTTGCAATTTTTTTTGCAAAACGGCCCATTTTTTGCCAAATATAGGTCACTCTTATGGGAACCCCCATTTTTTATTTAATTTTTGGAATCAGCATAAAATTTTAATTGAAAAAATGTTGTTTAGTTTGAGATAATGGTCAAGTACGATATCATACATATTTCTCGACATGGTCTTCACTTGACTGGAGTGGAAAATGAGATTCATTTGTTTGAATGTCAAGTGAAGACCATGTCGAGAAATATGTATAAGGTTTCTACTAATTTGTTAAGGACTGAACGCTTCTACAAAAGACGAAAGCTATCCCACCTTCTGACTTAGGGAAGCTATGCCCATTGCCCATGGCCCATGGTCATCATTGTCATCAACTTTCACTATTGGTTTTCTATCTTGGTTTTTGTACTGTTCATAGTAAGGACAGTAAGGTACAACCATATCAGAATAATGGAAAACCCAGGCTCATACCTCAGCCTACAGCACTGACTAATATTATTAACTTGAGTAAAAGCTCTAGTCAGGGAATTCCAAAAAGAAATTGGCCCATGTTCCTCTTTTTCTAATCTTCCTTTTCCTCTCTCCTCCCCTCCCTTCCACTCTCTCTCCCCACTAGGTTCTCAACACTTGTTTTTTATTTCCCTCCTTAATTTACTTTACCTGTTTTTGCCTCCTTCCTCCTTTACTTCCTAATTCTTTTTATTTATTTTTTTTTCATTATGATTTTGTGTCACAGGTATAAGGCCATTGAAGATCTCTCTCTCTCTCGCTCTCTCTCTCTCTTAATTCATGCATAAATGATAAGACAACTTCCAAATTGTGGATTTGTTTTCTTATCTGATGAAATTAAGCAATAATCTCTTACCATTCGTAACCACTAACCGTTCATTCGTAAATGTTAATGTTTTGCCATTATTCAAATGCTCACACAAGGGTTAACAAATTAACCCTCCAATAGCTACAATAGATTGTGGTAGGTGACTTTAATTACCTAGGTATGTAAAGTGGATATCTATCTAGATTCTAGTTAATAATTGTTCACTTACGTACGTTGAAATATTTTTAAAATGTGCAGGTATTATTACTTACTGAAAATCCCATAACTTATCTACTTTTAATTTTATTTCACTAGTTAACTATAAATAAATACCTATTAAGACCTAAAATTATTAATTGATATTATCTAATTGTTTCATATTGCATTATAGATATTTTTTTTTATCTATTATTTATTTACATAAAAAAACAATAGATTATGTCAAATTATGTAAATTACAACTTTATCAAAATCACACTCTAAATCTATATCCACAAAAAAAGTGCAGCTCTTTTTTCAAAAAAAGGTAGAATAATTTATCGTAAAATATTTCTCTTAGAAAAATTTATTCACTTTCACAATAAAATAAAAATGCACATTAAATAAAAAGAACACCGGTATTTCCAATTTGTAAAATTTAAAATTCAATCACTGTTACAAATTCACATCTCACGAGACCGCCAGCACACAAGCTGTGTTTGTTTACAACTGAATCCAAATACTGATGCAAAACACGAGGGCACGCGTTCTGAGCGTATTATCAAAGCAGATAAGATACCTATACAATACAAAAGATAGGTATACATACCCAATTATTTATCTACCTATCTCCTATCTATTTATCTACTTTGTACTTTGTCGTTTTAAGCTGCATCGCGGTATGTTAATTTTAATTAGATAGGCTTATTAATTTCTAAATATTGTTCACTATACCTACCTACCTACCTCCTATAATCTACTTTGACGTTGTTATAAACTGTTCCGCGCTATAATAATTGAGTATCAGGTATTAATTTCTAATTATTATTTGCTATGCGCGGACACCTTGTAAACTTTTAAATTAAAAAGTTTTTGCGAAAATCTCAGAAACAAATTTGTTGGGAAAAGTGACTGCTCTTTGAAGATCAAAGTACAGAGGTACTTGAAAGAAAGGTACTTTTCTGTACTTACAGAAAGTTTTATATTTAGGTATTTGAGGAACGAAGGACATTTTTTTAAAATTATTATTACTTTTTTGCCGAAAAACAAATTCCAACAGGTGCAATTCAATGAAATATTTAAAAGGTGATCGGACTTGCTTACTTTCTACTTGGAGATGGTGTTTCAAATTGGAATAATTGGATCAAAGATTTAAGTCAAGGATTGTATGAGAACATGAAGATCTTTGCCTGCGATTTTAAACGGAGAGATGAAAGTCTCTGGCATAAAAAACAAAGACCCTAGCGGGGCATCGTGGTTTAGCCAAAGTCTGGGTGGCAAATAGCCATCAGACAGTGATTCCCAGTAAAAATGTCTTAATAACAATCATATTGATGGGCTAAACTGTGCCCAGTGCCGCACACACTGGTTCAGGTGAGTTAGAATTGGCCAGGTTGAAATTTCGATCATTTATGAGCCTAATCGTTTATATGTAGGTACTCAAAAAATCATCGTTTGTGCCCATACAGTTCCAGAGATCTTTAACCATGAGCGACTTTGGAAGAGACTGACCAAGAACACCGACCCAGCTTGAGTGGTGAAAGACAATGTAAAGGAAGAATATCTTGGGAAATGTCAGGGCCAATAACGTAACTCGGCCATTATGTCAGTCGAAGGTGAAATAAAGTAGGTAGGTAATATGAGAACAAAAGGGACTGCTGGCGCAATATGTTGGAAGCATTAGCTTTGGATGTGAGAGGAATTTAATTTCTTATGTTCTTGGTAATCTCCAATGAAAACCATCATAGCCTATTCTACTCGATTCGGAGAAGAATAGGTGTAGAAAACTCCGCCACTCATTGATAGCTGGTAACAATAATTACAGTAATAGATATTAATAGCTAGTATTGCAATAACCTTAGGTGGCACTTGGCTCTCCTATCTAGACTACCTACCAGTAGAAACATACCTACTGGTAGAAACAGCTATCAAAGTGGCCATAGGTATTTGACGCCGCAAGCCAAATATCTGTTGGAACTTTCTTCAAATGAAGACAGTGTAATTTTCGCAATAATAATTCGCGGTAATTTTTCAGAATTAATAACAACGTACGGTAAATTTCATGTCAGGAACATTCGTGATATGGCGCACTTTGGCAACTGTTGGTTTATGGATGCTCCATTATAATGTTAGCTTTAGACCAGGTCGGTGTTCTCGGGGAATTCTAACATAATAACTAAGAAGATAAATACTGCTATCAGAATTAATAACTGAACAAGTTATACCGTAGATTATCACGACCCTAGTGATGGATATTGGAAATCCTGGATTAATGGTATAGACTTCTAAACTTATTAACGGTATGGAATGGCTATACTAAACTTGCTGCCTGTTTTGCCACATAGTTACTCGTATTACAGCTTCTCCTAACGGGGTTGATCATAGCCTTTACTTCTCCGTTGCAAGTTGTAAAGTTGTAATTTCATTATTCTCAGGAGATCAAGTAAACTCCAGCCCCAGTTCGTGATGATTTCACATGATCTTTACTAGTCTTATTCTTGAAGCGCGGTCAAACTTTCTTGACTTGGCGGGGCGGAGCGCTACCGCGCTCCTTAATTCTTGGCTTATGTAAATAGTTATTATTCCCTTTGTGATACAAACATTTGAAACATTGGGTCTGAAATCAATAAATTCTTATAACCTCTGGTCTTGTAAGAACTTTCAGAATGGTGTCAGATTCAAGCAATGGGTTGGCATTCAGAAATGTTCTACTCCTAACTCCATTGTATCATTTTGAGTCAAAATAATACCCCCTGAAGAAGCACAAACAAACAAAAAGGCTAATGTCGGAAGTTCCGAGAGAAAGTAAAAAGCAAAGACTATAAATTAAAGGCGGCAATGTACAGCCTTGTTTCGACTTCCACAGCCTACCAGCTACGCACTTTACAACCATCATATCATCTTGCAGGAAGATATGTCAGGAATTGTGCGTTGTATTCCATTACATTAGGCCGCGTATGTTTGCGTGAATTTATGAGCTCCGTGAGGTGTCAGGAAAATTTATAAGAAGTGAAAGTTATAAAATACATAGGTATGACTGTAGGTATGTGTAGGAACAGGTGGTAGACAAAGGTAGATGTAAAGAGAGAAAACATGGAGAATGGAGCTGTTTTGTTGAAGGACAATCTTCAGCAACTTTGGTGCATAGCATGGGAGACTTGCACGCCGGAGATTCCGGGTTCAGTTTCTACTGGCAGGTTTCAAATAATTGAACACCGGAAAAACGTGGAAATAGTAAAACTGACTAATTCTGGACTAATAAAATAGTCGTGATTTTATACTCAAGTCCTATAAGACGAAGGAACTTTCAATAGCTTGCCGACACACAAAACTTTACCAGTAAGACACACAAAGAGAAAAGAAAAAGTTGCAAAGATTCTGCTTTCTATTTTCATTATTCGCTACAAATTTTTCATCTTTCCTCTCCCATGTTGAAACCCCCAAAGCTTTTGTTCAAGTTTTAATTTTATTTTTTTCGGTGGATGTAAAAAAAGAGGGATAAAAAATGCATAACTTTGTTTGGAAAAAAGGCCTCCAACAAAAATGAATTTAAAATTCAAAATTTATCTCCTGAGACGAAATAGAGGACCCTTACAGGTAGCGAACTCAAAAATGGAAATTGTTTGTAAAATGTGTTATTTTTGGATTGCTAAGACCCAATAACGAACTGAGGGAATGTTTTCTGATTTCCTCCCCTTTTTTCTGGAATCAATTTTCTATATTTTAATAAATCTAGCCCTTTAAGCAATTTTCTACTAAGAATCTAGGCTCTCGGATCTAAAATTAAGCGTCAACACTTTGTCACCCATTTGTTTTAAGATTTTTTTTTGTGATCCAAGGGAAACTTCTGTTCAATTTAATGCCTACAAAGCGAGTCCTATTTTTCGTTCATCGACCCTACACTTGGTTTAATCTTCAGGGAAATCATGATTTTTTTTCCTTTGGAAAGTTCCACCCTCTAAGCTGCGTATGGTCGCCGGATTATCAAGTTAAGTGATAAGAACTTTGGAAAACTTCGAAACTTTTTTCCCTTCTTTTTCCCCTCTCGATGAAAACACTAAAATAAAGATGTTTCACCGGAAGCTCGCTGAAATGTTCCTACCTGTTCAGGTCTTAAGGGTAGAAGTTTTGCACCAGCTTAAAGATGGTGGTGGAGAAGTAGACAGAAATTCAGAAATATGAAGTAGACAGTAAAAAAACAGAATAAGTAAATGAGAAACTGAAGGCAATGCTTGGTCCAAAAACCACAATCTTTAGTGACTCTGTCCATCAAAGTTGATTAATAAGAAATTTGTTTGATAAATGTATTGCCTACTTATTCCTTTCTATTTTTACGCGATCATTTTAATTCTGGGATACATTTTAACTATTTTAAAAGATTGGTTAAATGGGCCTTGGGTAACACGAACTTTGCCAAAGATCTGAGGCACAATAATGATAAAAGGGCTGAAGAGGTTCCACAATAGAATGCTAATATCCTGGTTCGCAGATGTGACCTGTTCTCATAAACTTTTTATGAGGCGTTCGTGAACGAAACCCAAGATCCCTCATGTAGAACGGTTTTCCCTTTTGTTCAAATATCGCCCATAATCAAGGCCTGGTTTTTGGTGGGGAAAAAATCATTATGTATTTTACTAGCAGATCACTCACCCCCACACACTTGGAAATTTCTCAGTCCAATTGTTTTTTCACGTCTAGACTAAAGCACAAATTTGAGTCAAGCAATTGGTTGGCATTCAGAAATGTTCTACTCCTAACTCCATTGTATCATTTTGAGTCAAAATAATACCCCCTGAAGAAGCACAAACAAACAAAAAGGCTAATGTCGGAAGTTCCGAGAGAAAGTAAAAAGCAAAGACTATAAATTAAAGGCGGCAATGTACAGCCTTGTTTCGACTTCCACAGCCTACCAGCTACGCACTTTACAACCATCATATCATCTTGCAGGAAGATATGTCAGGAATTGTGCGTTGTATTCCATTACATTAGGCCGCGTATGTTTGCGTGAATTTATGAGCTCCGTGAGGTGTCAGGAAAATTTATAAGAAGTGAAAGTTATAAAATACATAGGTATGACTGTAGGTATGTGTAGGAACAGGTGGTAGACAAAGGTAGATGTAAAGAGAGAAAACATGGAGAATGGAGCTGTTTTGTTGAAGGACAATCTTCAGCAACTTTGGTGCATAGCATGGGAGACTTGCACGCCGGAGATTCCGGGTTCAGTTTCTACTGGCAGGTTTCAAATAATTGAACACCGGAAAAACGTGGAAATAGTAAAACTGACTAATTCTGGACTAATAAAATAGTCGTGATTTTATACTCAAGTCCTATAAGACGAAGGAACTTTCAATAGCTTGCCGACACACAAAACTTTACCAGTAAGACACACAAAGAGAAAAGAAAAAGTTGCAAAGATTCTGCTTTCTATTTTCATTATTCGCTACAAATTTTTCATCTTTCCTCTCCCATGTTGAAACCCCCAAAGCTTTTGTTCAAGTTTTAATTTTATTTTTTTCGGTGGATGTAAAAAAAGAGGGATAAAAAATGCATAACTTTGTTTGGAAAAAAGGCCTCCAACAAAAATGAATTTAAAATTCAAAATTTATCTCCTGAGACGAAATAGAGGACCCTTACAGGTAGCGAACTCAAAAATGGAAATTGTTTGTAAAATGTGTTATTTTTGGATTGCTAAGACCCAATAACGAACTGAGGGAATGTTTTCTGATTTCCTCCCCTTTTTTCTGGAATCAATTTTCTATATTTTAATAAATCTAGCCCTTTAAGCAATTTTCTACTAAGAATCTAGGCTCTCGGATCTAAAATTAAGCGTCAACACTTTGTCACCCATTTGTTTTAAGATTTTTTTTTGTGATCCAAGGGAAACTTCTGTTCAATTTAATGCCTACAAAGCGAGTCCTATTTTTCGTTCATCGACCCTACACTTGGTTTAATCTTCAGGGAAATCATGATTTTTTTTCCTTTGGAAAGTTCCACCCTCTAAGCTGCGTATGGTCGCCGGATTATCAAGTTAAGTGATAAGAACTTTGGAAAACTTCGAAACTTTTTTCCCTTCTTTTTCCCCTCTCGATGAAAACACTAAAATAAAGATGTTTCACCGGAAGCTCGCTGAAATGTTCCTACCTGTTCAGGTCTTAAGGGTAGAAGTTTTGCACCAGCTTAAAGATGGTGGTGGAGAAGTAGACAGAAATTCAGAAATATGAAGTAGACAGTAAAAAAACAGAATAAGTAAATGAGAAACTGAAGGCAATGCTTGGTCCAAAAACCACAATCTTTAGTGACTCTGTCCATCAAAGTTGATTAATAAGAAATTTGTTTGATCAATGTATTGCCTACTTATTCCTTTCTATTTTTTACGCGATCATTTTAATTCTGGGATACATTTTAACTATTTTAAAAGATTGGTTAAATGGGCCTTGGGTAACACGAACTTTGCCAAAGATCTGAGGCACAATAATGATAAAAGGGCTGAAGAGGTTCCACAATAGAATGCTAATATCCTGGTTCGCAGATGTGACCTGTTCTCATAAACTTTTTATGAGGCGTTCGTGAACGAAACCCAAGATCCCTCATGTAGAACGGTTTTCCCTTTTGTTCAAATATCGCCCATAATCAAGGCCTGGTTTTTGGTGGGGAAAAAATCATTATGTATTTTACTAGCAGATCACTCACCCCCACACACTTGGAAATTTCTCAGTCCAATTGTTTTTTCACGTCTAGACTAAAGCACAAATTTGAGATTTGGCTGCCAGCCTAAAACAACAATGTTTCGTCGTTTAAGCTTACTGAAATATTAGACTTTCAATTTTAACTCCAAATTGTTACAAATAGTGTTGTAATGACTGTGTCGTCCTAGAAGAAAGCACATACCTTGCTCTTTTTACCCCTTTTGTCCCAATGAAACTACTGACAGATACCTAATAATATCGACACTATTGGGCTCTTAGCCTGTACTATAGCATGCCCGTTTTGTAGATTCTGATCGAGAAAGATGCTTTTCATGTAGGTATTAAGGCTACTCATCACTTATGTACTTACGAGTACCTACCAACCGCAACCTACATAAGGCTCATTTCCAACGTTGTTGTCAAATTAATTTAACTATTCCTACTAATTTGAAAACTAAATAACAAACACAATAAGTATACATATCTGATATTATGTATTTAAGAGGGTATGTACTTGATGTACGTAATTACTAATTACCTATAGGTTCGCCTATTGACTTTTTTTACTTTTTCGCTCCTTTCCGATCTTATTTTTCTCAAACTCCGAGGAAGCAATTCAAGGGGGCCCCGAAAATATTAAAAAACAATAATTTGTCAAGTAGTTTCAGTAGTTGGGCGCCATTCCAAGAATTATAATAATTTGTAACGATACCATTAGCACGTGCACTATAATACACTTCCGACTGCAACTCAGATTTAATTTCAATTTTTTATTCCACTAGAATTTTTTAACCCATTAAGAACAACATTGTTTTAATTCTTTCTCAACTTATCACGAATTAAAAAGGAAATAGGTTAGGTACCACCCCTGATGTTATGTAATTATGTTTTTCTTTTTTTCTTGTAGAATTCGTAATTTCGTATCGAAGTGAATATATGAAATGTGTCATAATTATATAGGTAATACTCTATAATAGGTACACAGATGACATTTTATGTATTTTACCAGGCTTAAGACGTCTATTTTATAAGGAAACAAGTTATTTCAAATCACTTCTGTTGAGAGGAAACTATTTCTCATCTCAGCTGAGGTGAAGAGTGACATACAAATATCATGATGCCGTTTATTTCATTCCTTAATTCCCAGCCGTTTCTGAGATATAAGCGTGGTTCGCAAATCACGAACCACCCTGTATAGAAGTTCAGCACACCCTTCTGTAATTATAATTTCATTTAATCCAGAATTAGGGCAAATTCCACTGACCCATGGATTGATTCGTACAAAATTAACACCAAGAAATTTGACACATTCACTAATATACTGTTTCATTTAGAACTCCAGAGTCTACAATATTCTACTGATTGTGAACAATGTGAACACAGGAAATTCAACCACATCTACAAATTTCCATTCGAATATGAAAAAGGAAAAACTGGCAATCCACTAATAAATTCCTTGATTTACAATAATGAAGAGATGGAAATTTGACACATCCACCACCAAAACGTTTGATATTGAAATCAAAATTATTTTTCAACATCTGTATTACGTTCTTTATTTCCCTATTCCTCTCTATTATTTTTTCTCTCTCCTTTTCCTTCCATCTCTTTCTCAAGGTTACAAAGTTCAGAGTCTTCAATAAAGTTCAAGAAACTCGTAAGGAATTAAGTAGATTTATATGTATAATTTCCTATTCCTACACAAAATATAATTTCGAAATTCGAACTTTATTTACAAAGTAAACAATAGTACCTAAATCTCAATACTTGAAATTTATTACAGTTAGGGAAGTGGCTTCTTATATTTTATAGCTTGTTCCTTCAAAGGTTCCCTCAGTTCAGTTACCCCTGAAGTCCGAGGAATTATTGACTTGAAAATAAGGAATGGGAAGGAAGTCTATTCCTCCAGGTAACACGTACACAAGATTTATCAAAGAATAAATTTGTCCATTGTGTTCCTTTGAAAACCTTCGTAGCTTCGGAGGAAAATTTCCTGTTTCCTTTTAAAAATTAATGACTCCGTACCACGTCTTTCTCTTGATCTGAAATTTGCTGAGCAAAGGAAATCGTACAAACAAAGGAGCGCGAAGACGAGATGAATAAGAGGAGAGGAAGAGGAAGGAAGAGGAAAGGTCAGAAGGGTAAGACAAGGAGACTGTGGGGAGAAATGAAGGATACGCGGAAAAAGTGGAAGGAGAGTAAGATGAAGAAGATGGGAGAGGAAGAAGAGATTGAAAAAGTGGTGGGGAGAAAGAGGAAACGGAAAGAGGAGAGAAGATGTGAGAATGAGGCAAAAGGAGAGAGAGAGAAAAACGATAGGGGTGAAATGACGAAAAATGGAAGGTAAAGGTAGAGAGGGGTGAAGTGAGAGGAAGACGTAATGGTAAGGTGGAAAGAAAAGCAAGGCTGGAACTAATTGTCTTGATTTAATTAAGAAAAGTTCCTTCGTAAGGGACAAAGGTGGAGGTGAAATAATGGAATATTATTCAGTGGAGGTGAGATACATGAAATACATATTTGAAAAATTTCCCTGGGGCGCAAATCAAGTCAGTTGCTCGAACTTTTAATGGGTACATATTAACATATACCTAAGGTTTCTACGAGTGAGTGAGTGAGTGAGTGAGTCAGTCAGTCAGTCAGTCAGTCAGTTACACAAGGGGCTGTATATATTTAAGATGAACAGAGGACTCGGAGCAGTGGAGGATAGACAGTTCATATGTCAGGGCCGTACCCAGGATTTTGTCAAGGCGGAGCGAGATGCTCCAAATTTTCGGAGTCTGCTCGAGGGGGGGGGGAATACGGTCCTGACATATTTACATATTATGAAATTATGGTGTTTTTTTCTTCTTCTTCTTCTTCTTTTTAAAAGAGAGAAGGACAAAATAAGAGAAAAGTATAAGGAATGGGCTTTTTTATGTCAAAACCACACATATTTGCAGAATTAAACTTCAGTTTCAAAAAAAGACCAGTAACCTAAAAATAAAAAGAAACACTTACCCTAGCCCGCCATTCCGTTGGCCATTCTTCACTCCTTGGTTATTTTCAAAGAATATGGAAACTATTTTCCTTCAGTAAGTGAGCAGATTGATTGACGACACTTGATAGGTAAACAAGTACATACCTAGAGCACGAATAGAACAAATAAAAAGGTAGTAAATACGGGTTAAAACTTAAAACATTCACAATGTAACTACATTTAACAATTTGTAGATAACTACAAACGGAAATAAATTTTGAAAACGCAGGTCCAACCATAACACATGGAAAAAATATTTAAACACTTGAAACTTAAAAGAAGACTTGATGCACTTTATCAGGTTTAGTTTTCATGCCGGTAATGCACACTAAAAATACTTATGAAGACCGAAAATTTAATAAAATCCATCACGCGGGAGTCATTATAAAAGAAAAATTAGAACCTATTTAGAACGACTTAGTTGACAGAAAGAAAAATTAGAACTTGTCCATGTTGACTTGTTGTTACAAATGCAAACACGAGTATTATAAATGAGCTTATCTCACCTTTGGTTACTGAGTCATTATAAAAGAAAAATTAGAACCTATTTAGAACGACTTAGTTGACAGAAAGAAAAATTAGAACTTGTCCATGTTGACTTGTTGACACAAATGCAAACACGAGTATTATAAATGAGCTTATCTCACCTTTGGTTACCAATGTGACAAAGACTAGAGACTTGGCACTTGGACAGTAAAGTGGTTTGCTCCTACACTTATTTTGAACTCGGTACCTGCTAGCTCTTGATCCTCTAGAACTCTAGACAAGGAATGATTCACTTTTTGACTCTTCACTCTGAAAGTCCCTGTGCGAAATATGCAAAAAGTGACGTTTGCTTTTAGGAACAGTTCCCGATTGTCACCTCTTTTATGGTTTCATTGCTGAAAAAAAAAGTAAAAAGAGAGATAAAATTGAGGCGTTCATGTGTTAGTAGGAAAATTTGAGGAAATTTTTGGGTACCTACACGTTACATGGTGATTAAATATAGGATCACCTTGCAAGCACCAAAGCTTGAGTAAAGGGAAAGCCAAAAGAGTGGAATGGTATTTTGAAACTAAATTTAACTTTTATTTTATTGTGAAACATCTAGATTATTATAATAATTACTTTATTTGAACATGAAGATTGAAAAATAATTTAAATTTTGTACAACTTTTCTATATATTTTTTTAATTACAAAATAGAGATAACCTTTCTTTTACGCCAGGATAAAAATAGAATGAATAAAAGTAACTACAATAAATCATTAGTATTCCATTCTACTTAATATTTAAACATGATATAGGTAAACAATAAAATATTAAACAAAAAAGACTAAAAAAAAAATTGGTGATCCCTAAATATTAGTCACATACCAATTAGGTTCACCGAATATTTCAGCATTGAACTCATCAAGCCAAATAAAACTGTATTTAATACCTATCTCCTTCAACAGTAGGCATAGGTGCAAGCTAAAAGGGTTTCGGAACAATTACAGAGAAGGAGATCACCAATTTTTTAATAACATAAACATATAACAAAATAATATAGGTAACAATTACAGGAGAAAGCCGGAGAAACAATAGATACCTAATAATAATATTTTATGTATAAGTACTTTTCGAGTCTTCAGAAATTTAGAGTAAACTTTACACTATGACCAGCCGAACAGTCGATCTATTAAAAACATTCCAAGTTCTTACATCCACAAACGCAGATTTCATCGTAAAATTTTTTTCCTGCTATACTCGGCAAAACCCCAAAAGTAGCTCGAGTAATCTCTGGTGAACTCTCAGATATTTGCAACAGAAAGGGAAGAAAGTTTAAAGAATGGGTAGCTTCTTAAAGGTAAAAAAAAAGTCGGCTACCTTTAACTAGACTCGAAAGCATCTCTTTAAACAGTAGAAGGGAATCAAAGGTAAGTAATGTGATGAAGTACATACATTAAACAAAATTAATTCATCCTAAATACGTAGTAAAAATTAATACGAATTATTATTTACATAAAATATAGGTATTATATCTGTTATCTACAAAAATTTGATGAGCTATTCAAAGCGCTTATGTAAACTACCTACGAAATCTATTTGGGATGGACACAGGAATAGACAAACATGAAAAATAATTAGACTGATTGATTTAGACAGCTTGTAAGCAGAAGATAGAGCTTTGTTAAATAGGAAAGCTGACAAATCAATATAAAATTTATAGAACAATGATTATTATTTAAACATTTAAATTTTCAAAAAATCGCGCCTTTTCCCAGAATTACCGGTTTGCATTCCTGTGCCTTTCAAAAGGCTAATATATATTATTCTAATTATTTTTCTTTTTTATTGCGAATAAGAAAAAAGGATGTCAGGATCATGATATAAATGGGAAATCCAAGAAAAGACTCCATGTACATACTTACCTACAAGATTTGTTGCTACATCTTGTACTGTAGGTCTATTCCAATCTCGAACTATCTATTGATATTATTTATTTACGTCTACCTACCTAAAACTAAAATAAAGTGGATATAGCTAGATATAATTTCACTATAGACAAATTTACCTACAGCGTGCCTACTCTAGGTCTACATATAGGGACCTCTACATATCTACAAGTCCACAATATATCAGGGAAGTTCAATTTTGATAAATTATGACGTACAAAAGAAAAGAAAAGTGCTGAACTTATAAAAACTTTCAAGGAATGACTGCCGTCCAAACATTACGAGCATTGAATTCTGACATCAAGTTCTCATGTGACAATTGTTAACTCAATTACACCTCTAAAATCACTAGTCAAACCAAGGCAACATTTGTGCAACCAGTTCTTTTTAATTGATCATTACGGTTTTGGACGTATTTTTGGACGGCGAATATAAAAGGTACCTGTACCTACTATATCTATTAAAAACTACCCGTATTCTAACTTGCTTTAGTTTCCTGGAATGAGGAGACTGCGCTGAAAGGTAAAACATAGCGTGATACAGTAATGAAACATAGACATTCAAAACTTACTATGCTTGTACTTGATTATGTTATTTATTGATGTATTTTTTACTAAACTTAACATATCTTCTTTTTTTTATCGCCCATCTGTCCACTTCTATAATTTACTCCTAATGCTATAATGTATAATAAGCTATAGGGATCCTTGAAAGAACACCTAACATATTATGTAGGTAGGTATGTACTGATGAATAGTTGAATACTAAACAAAGAATTTCTAATTTCCAACTTTTTTAAAAAACTAAATCATAATATTATTTCAAATACTTTCCTTCATCTCTATCAGATAGAGTGACAGATTCATCTCTGTTTTGGTCATAGGCATTTATTATTATTTTAAAGAAATATTTTCTTAGTAGACATTATTAGATCTTATAGCATTTGAGTTTTCATTTTCCTTTCATCTTATCTGTGATACCATACGACCAGCTTCTATTGAGACCAAGTTTTATTTGATAATTCCCCAATAACGTGCAATAGTTGATAGAAACAAACTTTTGGTTGTACCAGAAGTGTAATGAGATTTAGCAGAATTGAGTCATAGATCTTTTGTATCCACGCTTCTTTCCCACTTGCATAATATTCTTCCTGCTTCCGAGTTAATTTAAAAAAATGCTATATTTTTACCAAGAACGCATCTGCTTCTCTGAATAATCTACTTCAGGCGGTATATTGTTTAGTCCGATCAAAATTTCCTTCCAATGCATCTAATATGTCTAACTTTATTGATTAGGTTATTATTGACTATTACCTACTTTGTTTTTAAACTATTAAACTGTAAACTTGATTCCTTCTAGTCTGTTTCGTTACCTAATCTATATCTATAATATATTATTTGTTATACCTTGTACGTTACCTATTTTTGTTTATTTATTTTCTGTGTCTTTCTTGATTTTGTGCTTCTTTAAAATTACTAAAAATGCATTTGACTTAAGTCAGCCACCTTGTGTAGTAGTGGCCCATATGGAGTGATTAGAATGTGTTTATTATTCCACTACTTAGAAAAAACATTGACTTTATCAAAGGTGTTTGAAAAATCTTTGTCTGCAAAAGACACAATAATTTTTCTGGACGGAAAATTTTAGACCGCTCAGGAAATCGATTTTGATCCACTGTGTTTGGATGAACTTATTATTTCTAATTTTACCCAGTACAAAATGGACATACCGGCGCGAACGACATGCACAAAAACATTGTTAAAGCGCCTAATGGAAAAAAAAAAAGAAAAAAAAATGGACTTTTTTCAAAGAGGTTTGGTAGTAATTGCTAATTGCTAAGGTCTTATTATCCCGAAATGAAAGAGAGAGGGAAGACAGGATAGGAGAAAGCCAGCTGTTCAGGATTACAAGGCAGACGAGCTGCCTTCCTAGTTAACTCGGCTCACGGCTGACAAAATCTGAATGAAATTCAGTGTGTATTGCATATTCAAAATATTTACCAGGCGCAAGAAGGAATACATTTCTCTCATGTAACGAGAGGAGTTTTGGCATCTCCCCTAATTTTGGTGGAGATGAAAAATAACTGATTCCCTTTTCTTTTCCTCCTTCTCTCGTTTATCTTTCTATTCCTAATCATCTCACTTTTTCCTTGATTTTTCTGATTTCTCTCCCTTTTCCCTCTAAGCTACCTAGGTACATTTATCATTCTGGGACCGCAGAAGGCCGTTATACAAATCTTAAGTAGGTAGGTACCTAGGTACCAGATTCTTCATCCTCTTTTGTTGGTCTTAAAATGTGAATATTAGGTATTTTCCATTTTTTGTTTGTTTGTGCTTCTTCAGGGGGTATTATTTTGACTCAAAATGATACAATGGAGTTAGGAGTAGAACATTTCTGAATGCCAACCAATTGCTTGAATCTGACACCATTCTGAAAGTTCTTACAAGACCAGAGGTTATAAGAATTGATTTCAGGCCCAATGTTTCAAATGTTTGTATATCACAAAGGGAATAATAACTATTTACATAAGCCAAGAATCAAGAATAAGACTAGTAAAGATCATTTGAAATCATCACGAACTGGGGCTGGAGTTTACTTGATCTCCTGAGAATAATGAAATTACAACTTTACAACTTGCAACGGAGAAGTAAAGGCTATGATCAACCCCGTTAGGAGAAGCTGTAATACGAGTAACTATGTGGCAAAACAGGCAGCAAGTTTAGTATAGCCATTCCATACCGTTAATAAGTTTAGAAGTCTATACCATTAATCCAGGATTTCCAATATCCATCACTAGGGTCGTGATAATCTACGGTATAACTTGTTCAGTTATTAATTCTGATAGCAGTATTTATCTTCTTAGTTATTATGTTAGAATTCCCCGAGAACACCGACCTGGTCTAAAGCTAACATTATAATGGAGCATCCATAAACCAACAGTTGCCAAAGTGCGCCATATCACGAATGTTCCTGACATGAAATTTACCGTACGTTGTTATTAATTCTGAAAAATTACCGCGAATTATTATTGCGAAAATTACACTGTCTTCATTTGAAGAAAGTTCCAACAGATATTTGGCTTGCGGCGTCAAATACCTATGGCCACTTTGATAGCTGTTTCTACCAGTAGGTATGTTTCTACTGGTAGGTAGTCTAGATAGGAGAGCCAAGTGCCACCTAAGGTTATTGCAATACTAGCTATTAATATCTATTACTGTAATTATTGTTACCAGCTATCAATGAGTGGCGGAGTTTTCTACACCTATTCTTCTCCGAATCGAGTAGAATAGGCTATGATGGTTTTCATTGGAGATTACCAAGAACATAAGAAATTAAATTCCAAATTTAGAAATTTTTAAAAAAAAAAAAAAAAAAAAAAAAAAAACACGTACTTAAAACTGTGAAGGCCTCCGTCAGTGATGAGGATGAGCTGATAGCTGACAGAACGTGATAGTACAAAGTACATACATTCCTATTTAGAGTATTTAGCTATAAAAACATAAGGCCTCAGTTTTCTGACAGTAACAGATCCCCGAAAAATCCTGAGCAAAGGCATTAGCAATTTCCTTTGAACATGAATTTCTCAGTACCGTATCTATGTAAGTACGAGTATTTACCTACATTGCACCCTCATTTCGACAGGACCCCACAGAAAGAGAGAGAGAGAGAGAGAAGGGGGCAAGAGAGAGGAGGGGGGGAGAAAAAAACAATGATCCCTCCTACACGAAACCTAACCTTTCTCCTCCCCTCCCTCCCATAACTTCACCTGACAGCAGTAGTATTTTGAAAAAACATATAAAAATGGAAAGTTTTCCTATTTGAAAACCTTTAACTATTCTAAACCTATAAAGTGAAATCACTTGAACTATGTTGTAAATTAATTTTAAACTTAAGACTAAATCATTATGTACATTCTCATTAAAGCTTTGTATTAACCAAGTTGTCTCAATGTATTGGAGCAGAGAGTTCAACACCAACCATACTGACAAAAATAATGATAAAATTAAAATAAAAGAACTGAAACTTAAAATCTATATAATGAACCAATACCCAGTCCCGAAAAACTTTAGAAGATCACTCAGTCAAGGAGGAAACAAGTTATTAACTTATTACGTATTCTTTATTTAATCAATTTCTGAATATATTTCTCCAATTACTTCCTATTAGAGTTCCTTGTTTTCCATCAAAATGTAATACAAACGAAGAAAGTTTAGTGAACTCTGATTATGTCGGTGCTCGATCACGGAATTATCTGCTTACCGTTTGTGCTGATAATTTAAAATTTACTTCACTGCAAATACTTTAATCAAACTTCGGAGGATAGAGGAAGGGCAGGGATATTTAATAATGAAAGTTTTTTTCTGCTTTCTACCCCTTTCTCTCTATCTTACATTACAAAATACAGAATGTACAGCTTCTGTTTACCTTTCAGTGCTTGTTCTTTCCACCTCTTTTTATTTTCCAGAAGACAGCCTACCCATGGCTTGGGAATGCTGTATTTCATTGCTTGTACATCACAGTTTAGGTTCAGTCCATCTTCTGAAAGGAAACAAAGGTATAAATTACAGAGCTAGCCTCTCAGCAGATATAATGAAATCTTGGGCGAAAGGTTAATTTCTGAGGCATTTCTTTCAAAATTAATAAAACTCAAAAAATAACTAATAAAACTCCATTCCTCGGCTAGGATTGAACTCGCACCCTCCTGCTTTGACAACTGCACCACCGTTTATACACCTAGGTATACAAATAAATACACAGGTTTTCCCAAGTCCTTTATTTTCTCGAAAGAGAAACCTCGGCAAAGAGTGGACAGAATATTTTTATACACTAGACATCATCTTGCAGGATAGCACCAGATGTTGCTTCATACGTGACTTAATCTAAGTTTATCAAAGTTCAATGTATACCCTTGAAAAAATGTCGTTCTACTTTATAGAAACACAAAATGTATACAAAGCTTTGTATAATATACAAACGATACTAGATACTAGTCTGCAAATAATATTTTCATGATATTCTCCTTTTGAAATCCTATATACCATAGCGAATGAGATCGGACCTTTTGACCTTGTTTTCATGGGAGGCGGGAGAAAAAAATTGAATGGATTTTTCCAGCATAAGCTTCATAAGAGACTAAAAGCAGGAAAGCATAGAAATAAAACGAAGTTATCAAAGAGGACATGTTTTATGGCAGTCGTATCTATTTTCAAGGGTATAGGAGGGTTGTAGATTCGGACTACGAATTATACAGAAATGCATTTCCTATCATATATGTACATACGTATATTTCCTCAACTCCTCAGTAACAAATGACACTGGAAGAATTATTTTACATCAGTTTTCTGTTGGTAAATTAAACAAAGTTTAAAATAATTCTTTTCCATTCTAAAGAAACAAAAAAGCAAGACGAACAAAGAAAGGAGCAAAGACAGTAGAATAAAATAATAATGTCATTGAAAATGTTGCAGTCGGAAAAATAAAACTAATCAGATGAGAGAGCTACAATAGAAATGGAAAGCAAGTTTTCTGTCTACTTCACTTGCTCAGGTAGATAACGAAATTTCGAGGGATTTTTTTTTTGTTTCACAAAATTTACGTTCAACTTTGCAAGTTCATGTTATCGTCATAAAAAATTGCAATAAAACAATGGAGAATTGAAATTCAAATCCTCGTTTCCGTGTATGTTCTCTTTTTATGGGTGTTGTAAAATTATTGGATTACTTTATTGAAATTTTTATAGGCACCTATCGAGGGCTGACAGTATGAAACTTTCCCAACAATACGCATCTAAACAAAATGTAAATGTTTTAAATTTTTATGTAGATACGTAGGCACTATTCGTAAATTCGTGGGAAGGATCGAAGTTTAGCAGCTTTGACCAGTTCATGTTCAGATCTTATAAAAAGATTAGAAGGTACTTACTTGCTTTACTAGAATCAGTCTGTTCAGAAATACTAATTGGTGCAACATCAGCTGGGGTAGGAGCGTTGATCGGACCCAGAATAGTTTCCAACATATCACTACACACAGCCATGCTTGGTTCCACGATGAATTCAATGAAACCTGAAACGAAACACAGTAGGATTAACGAAAGTCCAATTTAACAACTTTTTTTCGAGCCAAAACATATAGACAAAGATTCAAATTTTTTTAATTTTTTTTTTTTTTTTTTTTTTTTTTTTTTTATGGGAGAATTGATTTTTTTTCTAACAATCATCGAAGAAGTACGAACTGATAAAAGTAATATTAAATTTAAATAAGCGTTTCTTTTAAAATATAATATTTCCTTACTTACAAAAAATCATTATGTGCTTTTTAAACACCTTTGAAAAATAAATCGAACGTATTAAAATATGGAAATCCCCTCCTCTTAAAAATACATGCATAAATCTATTCTATTCCCCTGTATTCCCTCTAATACATTAGTAAGACATACTTCTATACCTATTGGATTTCTGGAATAGGATGAAAATCTTTCATACCACATGGCAAGAAATTGTATGTAAACACCTTTGTTGGTGCGCTTATACGGTTTTAGAGAACTTAAGCCTTTAAGTTTAAACACTAAAACTTCCAGTTTCTTTGTTTATTCACCTCCCCACATAAAACCTAAAGGTCGAAAATTTTGTACCTTACGGGGTAAATTTTTAATCGCTAGCTCCAGATCCATGAGGGGAATTGATAGGGAATAAGAATCAAATCTTCAAGCCATAGAATCATGACACCGCGAACTCGTAACTATCTGATTGGGTAACCAAAGTCCACCGCGACTGGAATGTGTGAAGCCATCACGTCAGGAAATTTTAGCTCAACTGGCAGAATTCCTGGGTCATGACACCGCGAACTCGTAACTATCTGATTGGGTAACCAAAGTCCACCGCGACTGGAATGTGTGAAGCCATCACGTCAGGAAATTTAGCTCAACTGGCAGAATTCCTGGATCTTATGAATGTTGAGGTGAAGACGGACTATCGGAGTCATTCTGAGTTGCAGCTCTGCTCTCAGCGTCTGCGGAGGACAAACAAACATCTTTAAAACACAAGAAACTTGGAGATTGCCTTGATTCAACAGAATTTTTATTCAAAAGAGCGGGAATAAGGACACGATGAAATGCAGCACAAGACAATCGAGCTGCGAGCATACCTACCCCGTTATCAAAAATATGTGTTGCGGGGGAAAAACTTGTGCCGTCTTATAAAGTGAATAACCACTGCACAGGAATGGTAATGAAAGTTTGTGCCCCAGAATTTATGTAGTTAAAAGAGATACTTAAATACATACTTGGATAGAGTGTACTTTCCAAATAAAGTTTATTCACACCACATACAAAAATCTTTCAGGCAGAAAATTTCAATTACAAGAGTGAAGTAAGTCCTTGCTCCGTATTCAGCCCACTTTTAGCTAAACTTATTTTCGAACTAATTTTATCCCTCAAGAATTTTGCGAACTTCGTAAAAACTTTGCAAACACAAAGAAGTGTGAAAAGTTCAAGCAGGTAAACCAAGAAAGAAAATATTGGGAGAAAAAAAACTGTTTTGAATTAGCTGAAAAGTTCATTCTGACTGGAGAAACCCTTTGAGTTCCAAGAGATAAAACTCTTGGAAAAACTTTAGAAGATCACTCAGTCAAGGAGGAAACAAGTTATTAACTTATTACGTATTCTTTATTTAATCAATTTCTGAATATATTTCTCCAATTACTTCCTATTAGAGTTCCTTGTTTTCCATCAAAATGTAATACAAACGAAGAAAGTTTAGTGAACTCTGATTATGTCGGTGCTCGATCACGGAATTATCTGCTTACCGTTTGTGCTGATAATTTAAAATTTACTTCACTGCAAATACTTTAATCAAACTTCGGAGGATAGAGGAAGGGCAGGGATATTTAATAATGAAAGTTTTTTTTCTGCTTTCTACCCCTTTCTCTCTATCTTACATTACAAAATATAGAATGTACAGCTTCTGCAATTTAAAATTTACTTCACTGCAAATACTTTAATCAAACTTCGGAGGATAGAGGAAGGGCAGGGATATTTAATAATGAAAGTTTTTTTCTGCTTTCTACCCCTTTCTCTCTATCTTACATTACAAAATACAGAATGTACAGCTTCTGTTTACCTTTCAGTGCTTGTTCTTTCCACCTCTTTTTATTTTCCAGAAGACAGCCTACCCATGGCTTGGGAATGCTGTATTTCATTGCTTGTACATCACAGTTTAGGTTCAGTCCATCTTCTGAAAGGAAACAAAGGTATAAATTACAGAGCTAGCCTCTCAGCAGATATAATGAAATCTTGGGCGAAAGGTTAATTTCTGAGGCATTTCTTTCAAAATTAATAAAACTCAAAAAATAACTAATAAAACTCCATTCCTCGGCTAGGATTGAACTCGCACCCTCCTGCTTTGACAACTGCACCACCGTTTATACACCTAGGTATACAAATAAATACACAGGTTTTCCCAAGTCCTTTATTTTCTCGAAAGAGAAACCTCGGCAAAGAGTGGACAGAATATTTTTATACACTAGACATCATCTTGCAGGATAGCACCAGATGTTGCTTCATACGTGACTTAATCTAAGTTTATCAAAGTTCAATGTATACCCTTGAAAAAATGTCGTTCTACTTTATAGAAACACAAAATGTATACAAAGCTTTGTATAATATACAAACGATACTAGATACTAGTCTGCAAATAATATTTTCATGATATTCTCCTTTTGAAATCCTATATACCATAGCGAATGAGATCGGACCTTTTGACCTTGTTTTCATGGGAGGCGGGAGAAAAAAATTGAATGGATTTTTCCAGCATAAGCTTCATAAGAGACTAAAAGCAGGAAAGCATACTTCTCCATATCTCTCTCTCTCTCTCCCTTTTTCCCTCTCTCTCTGTTGCCCTTTATTCCGCCTTTATAATTTTTTTCTCGCTTCAGCTTTAGGCGATTCCGCTTTAGAATCCATGATGTCCGTTTTAGACTTTTTTCTCACGCACACCTGACGTTCACAGGGGAAAAAAATCTTCCTCTCCCTCCTTCTCGTCCCCGACCTCTCCCTCCCTCAGGTTTTCCCTTCCTTCCTTCCCTCCCTCTCACAATCTAGCTTGTATCCGTTTCATTTAATTTCTGAGGTGCCCAAGCATATAAAAGGTCCAAATTCAAAGGATACCTATATGAATTGCCCCGGAGAAAATCCGTCCCTTCTTCCCCTCTCTGGGAATTTTTCCCGTTCTGAAGAGAAGGGATTTTATTCCCTTGTATATTATAGGTATGATAAATGAACGTAGAACACTGGAGGTAATCAGAACACTGGACCCAACTTCGGAAAGCATAGAAATAAAACGAAGTTATCAAAGAGGACATGTTTTATGGCAGTCGTATCTATTTTCAAGGGTATAGGAGGGTTGTAGATTCGGACTACGAATTATACAGAAATGCATTTCCTATCATATATGTACATACGTATATTTCCTCAACTCCTCAGTAACAAATGACACTGGAAGAATTATTTTACATCAGTTTTCTGTTGGTAAATTAAACAAAGTTTAAAATAATTCTTTTCCATTCTAAAGAAACAAAAAAGCAAGACGAACAAAGAAAGGAGCAAAGACAGTAGAATAAAATAATAATGTCATTGAAAATGTTGCAGTCGGAAAAATAAAACTAATCAGATGAGAGAGCTACAATAGAAATGGAAAGCAAGTTTTCTGTCTACTTCACTTGCTCAGGTAGATAACGAAATTTCGAGGGATTTTTTTTTTGTTTCACAAAATTTACGTTCAACTTTGCAAGTTCATGTTATCGTCATAAAAAATTGCAATAAAACAATGGAGAATTGAAATTCAAATCCTCGTTTCCGTGTATGTTCTCTTTTTATGGGTGTTGTAAAATTATTGGATTACTTTATTGAAATTTTTATAGGCACCTATCGAGGGCTGACAGTATGAAACTTTCCCAACAATACGCATCTAAACAAAATGTAAATGTTTTAAATTTTTATGTAGATACGTAGGCACTATTCGTAAATTCGTGGGAAGGATCGAAGTTTAGCAGCTTTGACCAGTTCATGTTCAGATCTTATAAAAAGATTAGAAGGTACTTACTTGCTTTACTAGAATCAGTCTGTTCAGAAATACTAATTGGTGCAACATCAGCTGGGGTAGGAGCGTTGATCGGACCCAGAATAGTTTCCAACATATCACTACACACAGCCATGCTTGGTTCCACGATGAATTCAATGAAACCTGAAACGAAACACAGTAGGATTAACGAAAGTCCAATTTAACAACTTTTTTCGAGCCAAACATATAGACAAAGATTCAACCATTGAGATCTCAGCAAGGATATAAGGACATAAGGATAAATCTGTTCAATTTAACCGGACCGAATAGCTTCATGAACTATCTTAAAAATAAAAAAAACGAGCCAATTTGCCAAATCTGCTGTTTACAAAATACTAATTATCAAGAAGCGTGCCTACCTTTATAATTATAAATCGTTGAATCAAGCGTACCTAGAAGTAAGTAAATGTCAAGCAGACAAGAGTTTTGTGCACCAAATGCATGCAGTACATAGTACATAGGTAGGTACTTTGAACATGAAAATTTTTAGAGGCACGTTTTTTTTTTTTTTATAAAAGATTTGTGACCAGTTTAAATAAAAGGCAAAGCAATCTTCCCAGACGGATCTTACCGATTTGTGACTCGGCCACGAGCGTATTGTTTCGATCGCAGAGCGGCGAGAAGGGAAGGCCCAGCTCCCTCTCCTTGTCCCCCTGACGAAAGAATTCCTCGAGTAGCAGCGAAGTCCAGCGGTGATGCAGGTCCCACCGCTTGGAGGGGTGTGCGATATCACAGCAGTGAAGAACGAGGGACAGCGCTTTCGACTTGTCCACACTGGGGAAGTAATAAAGTCGATTTTCACTATAATTATACCGTAAAAGAGTGGACTTTTACCATAATTATGTATCATTATAATGAAATCATGAACTTTTTTAACACTTAATTTTACTTTCTATTATTATGTGCGATATCACAGCAGTGAAGAACGAGGGACAGCGCTTTCGACTTGTCCACACTGGGGAAGTAATAAAGTCGATTTTCACTATAATACCGTAAAAGAGTGGACTTTTACCATAATTATGTATCATTATAATGAAACCATGAACTTTTTTAACACTTAATTTTACTTTCTATTATTGAAGTATAGCGAAGCTAAGTACATATATAATGAGAAAGTATTGTTATTTTTTAATAGTGGGTTATTGTCACTGTATAACTGCGAAGGCTTTTAGTGATGGGGATTTTACCCTCCATTTGGAGACCAGCAACCCACCTCATCATACTTTAATGTCACCCAGACTGGGAAAATCCAGCAGCACGTGATTGTTAAACTTCAGGGGAAGTCTTGGGAGTTGTCGGGGATAAACTTCTGTGGAAGTCGGGAAAACTTCAGTGTATTAAAATCGACTAGGTATGTTATTTAAATCTACACATGTGAATAACTAACTATCCTTCAAAGAATAAAAGCTTGAATCTACTTCCTCAGTAGTGTGTAGAGGTTAACTAGGCTAACGCACCAAAGGAAGGAATTTGAATTGTGTTGCATAAGCTTGTCACAGATGTCGTTCACCGATTAATAAGTAACGCTAAGCCAGCCTAGTTAGCTTGGTTGGTAGCGCGTCTGCCTTGTAAGTGCTAGGCCGCGGGTTCGATTTCTGCCCGGGCGGATTTTATCCTGAACGGATAATGTTCGTGAAATAGCGCTAAGTGTTGCAGACTGTGACACAAATTGGCCATAAGGATAGTTCTCCTTTTACGTAAAGTTGAAATCCAAGAAGCCACTTTATCATGTTAGATTTGAAATTGAATGGGCTTGTAAACTTCCTGTTTTTTTTTCTGTAGTCCCTCTCCTTCCTCCTGTAATAACTCAAGGTATTCGCCTAGTAAATAGGAGGGCGTGGGTTCAATCCGTGGCTTTCTCCTATCACGTCTTCCTTCTCTCCTCGATTTCAGGACGATAAACACTACCGAAAAATTCCCACCTCACGCACCTTTAGTACCCTAAATCCCCAACTACATATAACACTCACCTTTAGTACCCGCACAACATCGGGTGGGAACTGCATGAGCGCCGTGTTGGTCACCTTGCGATAGATCCGGTCCACGAATATCCCCGCGCGTATCGCATGCGCCACGCTGCGAAACTTCGGCTTCTCATCCGCTTTCCGCCGCGTCGTAGCCAGTTGCCGGGTGAAAGTGGATGCCAGCCACTCCCGCACCTCGGGTGGAACGGCGTCCGGCTGAACTTCGGATAGCTCATCATCCTCGTCAGCTAGTCGCCTATGTGGAGAGAAAAAGAAGGGAGGATGTTAGTTTTATTGCTCGCTGTTGAGTAGTGATGCACGCAAGATGAGACTAGACAAGACGATACCAGATAGGGCTCTATCGATCTATCTATCTCGTCCGTGTCAATTTTTCTACGAGATAAATCCATTTTTCGTCTTGTAAATTTCGAGACTAGACGCAACATTTCTCGTCTCGTCGTGCATCACTACTCTTGGGGTGTACTATGGATAATGCTGTGGTTTACCAAGTCGGATTGTCTGAGGAATTAATGATGAGGAATGGACTGCGGTTACTTATGTATGTAATACCCGGGTCAATTTAGGATTGATCTCAGTCCATAAAACTGTAGGTACATTTCACGAGGTCCGGCGCGGACACTTTTGATCATTATTAATTATGGAAGCTGTCTGCAAAATTTGAGCGCCCTGTGGCTTAAGGTTTACGACACAGCCCCTTCCCGAAAAAGTACGATGCTGTACGATTGCAATTCATTGCAACATACCAACATAGAGGAATAATTCAGGACGATCATACAATTTTCCCATAGTTAATTTACTTGAAACTTGTTGGCAAAGGATAAAAAAATCCTCTTGAGAAAAGAAAAGTTGGTAAATGGCTATTAATCTCCAAATGGGCAGAAAATGGTCAAGTTGGCACGAGGCAGTTCGAAGCTTCAAAGGTTGAAGAGTCAGAAATAGTCATAGAAAGCTGGACTTTTCAATGAACGTCAGTTCTAAGTGTTCCAATGCTCAAAAGCTTTTTCCATTCATAAAGTTCTAATTAGTAAAGTTTATAGAATAAAATTCTCTATAGAAAAAGAAAACATTGGTGGGGAAATTTATCTTTGTTGGAAATTGAATATTTCATACAAGGAACTACCTATTTTTATTTATATTTTTCCTCTATGATCTTTTTTCTCCTAGGGGATTCCTTTAATTTTATTTGAAACTTTGAATGAACCAAAGGGAGGAAGGGATAGGAGACGGGGGAAGGGAAGAGAGAGAGAAGGAAGGAGGGAGAGAGTAAAAAAGGCAAACTTGTTTAAACTTAAACGAAGTTACACGCGCTTTAAACAGAGAGCTTTTTGAAATAAAAAGAGAGGGAGTGAGGGAGATAGTTCCCTACTATGAGTATGTAAAACCTGCTCCCTGTTATGCTAGAAATTATTTTGAAAAAAAGTTCAAAGATTTTCTCTCGTGCTGTATAACTGCGAAGGCTTTTAGTGATGGGGATTTTACCCTCCATTTGGAGACCAGCAACCCACCTCATCATACTTTAATGTCACCCTGACTGGGAAAATCCAGCAGCACGTGATTGCCCAGATGGTCACCCATCCAAATACTAACCACACATAACGGTGCTCAATATCAGTGATCAGTAGGGAACTGGTGTATTAAACGTGCTATGACCGCTGGCTTCTACGGCTTCTACGTTTAATAATCGTTTACCTTGGCTCAGCTAGCGTCAGAAGATTCCTCATGTTCTTGAGCTGCTGGAAGTGAAAGCTCATGTCTGTAGCGAGCACCATGTCTATCACCAACGTCCGAAACTCCCTGAACTCTTCCTTGGAGAGATTCTGTAGAATATTGCAGTCGTCTTCCTTGAGAACTCTGCAGGGAAAAGGGAAGACCACGTTATCGTTGTGCAATAGTCCTAAACTAAAATGGACGCGGCACACAAGGGATCAGGAAGAGACCGCCTTAAGTTATGGTTTGTCCTTTCTAAATGCGTTGGTTCAGGGTGAATTTGTCTATTGGACTTTACAAGCGTATGAGAGAGGGGGTATCCTTATTTTATTATTATTTATCATAATTTCTCCAATATTGGTTAATTTAAACCATGAATATCATCCCTTTCGGGTACTGAGACCCATTTCTGATAGGTGTAGTATTGTAGCTGCATGATACAAGTGTATAAGGAATTGTAGCAAAATCCCACCCTTATAGCTCGACCGTATTATAACATCGTACCTTTCAGAAATCGGACATGAGTGTAATTATACACGGGAGGAACGAAAGAAGGAATATCTTAATTCCTGATTTGTTGATATAGACAATGGGAAACTCTTCTTCTATTAAATCGAAGACTCAAGTTTCCCTCACTTTGACTGTAAGCCAGGACTTACCTAAACGAGGCACTAACATGGTGATTTTCCAGCACAGCCCGGTCATTATACAGCATGGCAGTGTCCGTGCCTGCCATCACGTGAAAGTTATTGGTGGTGCCTGTGTGCTCATAGTCGTGGATCAATGCTGCCACCTGGAATATGACATGAGGAAATCATTTCAAAGAAAATATATACCCAACACCTGATGCCAACTTCAACAGATAAGGTTCGTTCTTGGCTGGCTTTCTCCTATACCGCATTCTTTCTCTCTTCGATTGCGGGATGAGAAGACTTCTGTTATAAAGGTGTGTCCACACATAGTCGACCGGCCATCGGTCGATGTCGACTGAACCGTCTACACTGCCTCGATAACATAGATTCTCCTCGTCGTCGATCGACTGTTTGGACAAACTTTCAGAGTTCCCTCTACCAATACTTCTGGAAAAAAGTATTTACCAGCGTGGCGAATATCTCCAGGTCCGTCAGCCAGTTCATGAGACCCGTCTGACATAGCATGAAGTGAATGGTCTGAGCTACATCTGCAGCGTGTAAGTTGTTGTGATAGGGGTTCCGGTGACGACAGTAGCCTTCTTCTATCCGGACCAGGAAGTTCTCTAACGTGGAGGGAGGTACCTGAAGGAACGCAATGGAAAATATGGTTATACGTGTTATCTATGTGTGTTAAGCATAAATGTCGTTCCCCTCTTAACGGGACTACACATTCGACGGACCAAAAATCAAATTCGTTTTGATATCCACCGAACTGGACCAATGGTCTGTCGGACCAAATTTTAGCCCGGAAAATGGTCCGGTGCAGTCCAGGTCGTCTAATGTCCCCTGCCCTAAATTTTCTGACCTTACTTGAGCTTGGACCGCCAACCTCCAGATCCGAAGTCAGTACATCGTGTTAATCACTACACCACTGAGGTCGGGTTTTACTAAGGATTAAAATCTCAAGACTTGATTTTTTTTTCCATTTTTTCAGCTCTACAATGGATTAAATTTTTCCTTCTTTCTTTCTTTTCCCTAGGAAAATTTACAAAGGTCCTACGCAAAGACGGGGGATGTCTGTTAAAAGTGCTAAAGTGAGTCTCAAATTTTCAATAAATGGAAGAATCGATTCTCGAGTTAATCTTAAGAGTGTATGTACTACGGCTATGCCTGCCCGGACATACCCGCTTCTGTGCCCACATGGGGAGGAATACTACTTTTCAAACCAAAAGATTGGATACTGCCTTTCAGACTTCGAAGTAGAAATGCTGAAAATAGTCTCAATAACAATTTTACCTCTGTAGGTTCTGTGTAAAACTGTGTCCACTGTCTACACCTAGTCGACGGCCGTCAATCGAAGAGGTGAATCTATGTTGTCGAGGCAATGTGTACGGTTTCAGTCGACATCGGCCGTCGACTATGTGTGGATACATCTTTACGGCTGTAACGTGTAATGGTTTATGGTGTATTCCTATTCCCTAAGATCACAGCTGCAGAACAGTGGGTAATAATATGGTTTATTTTCCAATATTACCTACGTTTATAACGAAAAACGAACACAATCTTATAGCAATAATAGGCAGCAATAAAAATACAGATAATAAAAGAAGATATGAACAAGTACGAGTAGATACTAAATTTCAAAGGATTAAAAAGTTGTAAAATGTTTACTGCTTTTGGAGAGAAAGAAAACCCGGATAGCGGAGAGATTGCTTTAGGTGCGCCTAATGTAGACGGTACTGAGGGATTTTATCTTTGCTCATTCTTAATACGACTAATAAAGGACCTATCTTTATTAATTTGATTGACAAAAAACTCATAACATACATTTTTCATATAAATGGTATACCCATCCGTATAAGCAGAGCTTGTGCCACAAGCTCTGCTTATACGAAACATAATTAATGAAACGTGAAAAGTCAATAAGCATAATGAGAATTCGGTAGATGGAACCAAAGAAGCGTTTCGTACACAAAAAGCCCACTTTGAGACTTAACTGTAGGGGCAAACAGCCCTATAGGATGAGCTTTTACGAAAAGCTCAATACTTATATTCCTTCCATGATTTCAGCATGTTTTTATCCCTTTCCCGCTCTCTTCCTCACTTTCTCCGAAAGACTTTCCTCAAAAAGGGGAATCTTAACGAACAATTTCTGCCCAGATCCGTGGGAAAATTAAGAGCTTGGCAGCAGCTGACGTCAGGCGCCTTTCTTCCACTCTCAGGACACTTGCAGCCAAAATCTGCCCTCTCCCAGTCTTTCCTCTATTAAAATTCTCCCTTCATGCCCTTTTTTCTTCTATTGAAAATCTCCTCCCACCCGAAAAAAGTTTCCAATTATTTGTGAGACCACTCTTCTCCTCAAACTGCCCTCTTTTCTCTCTCCCTCAGCTTCCCCAATGGAGCTCAACTTCTCATTTCATCAGAATCTCTCTTCTTCTCCATAACTCTTCTCCTCAAACTGCCCTCTTTTCTCTCTCCCTCAGCTTCCCCAATGGAGCTCAACTTCTCATTTCATCAGAATCTCTCTTCTTTTCCATATCTCTCTCTCTCTCTCTCTCCCTTTTTCCCTCTCTCTCTGTTGCCCTTTATTCCGCCTTTATAATTTTTTTCTCGCTTCAGCTTTAGGCGATTCCGCTTTAGAATCCATGATGTCCGTTTTAGACTTTTTTCTCACGCACACCTGACGTTCACAGGGGAAAAAAAATCTTCCTCTCCCTCCTTCTCGTCCCCGACCTCTCCCTCCCTCAGGTTTTCCCTTCCTTCCTTCCCTCCCTCCCTCTCACAATCTAGCTTGTATCCGTTTCATTTAATTTCTGAGGTGCCCAAGCATATAAAAGGTCCAAATTCAAAGGATACCTATATGAATTGCCCCGGAGAAAATCCATCCCTTCCTCTCCTCCCTGGGATTTTTTTACGTTCTAGAGAGAAGGGACTTCTTCCCTTGTAGGTATGATAAATGAACGTAGAACACTGGAGGTAATCAGAACACTGGACCCAACTTGACTAGGCTAACGCACCAAAGGAAGGAATTTGAATTGTGTTGCATAAGCTTGTCACAGATGTCGTTCACCGATTAATAAGTAACGCTAAGCCAGCCTAGTTAAATTTTTTTTTTTTTTTTTTTTTTTTTTTTTTTTTTCTGTAATCCCTCTCCTTCCTCCTGTAATAACTCAAGGTACTCGCCTAGTAAATAGGAGGGCGTGGGTTCAATCCCTGGCTTTCTCCTATCACGTCTTCCTTCTCTCCTCGATTTCAGAACGATAAACACTACCGAAAAATTCCCACCTCACGCACCTTTAGTACCCTAAATCCCCAACTCGATGTCGACTGAACCGTCTACACTGCCTCGATAACATAGATTCTCCTCGTCGTCGATCGACTGTTTGGACAAACTTTCAGAGTTCCCTCTACCAATACTTCTGGAAAAAAGTATTTACCAGCGTGGCGAATATCTCCAGGTCCGTCAGCCAGTTCATGAGACCCGTCTGACATAGCATGAAGTGAATGGTCTGAGCTACATCTGCAGCGTGTAAGTTGTTGTGATAGGGGTTCCGGTGACGACAGTAGCCTTCTTCTATCCGGACCAGGAAGTTCTCTAACGTGGAGGGAGGTACCTGAAGGAACGCAATGGAAAATATGGTTATACGTGTTATCTATGTGTGTTAAGCATAAATGTCGTTCCCCTCTTAACGGGACTACACATTCGACGGACCAAAAATCAAATTCGTTTTGATATCCACCGAACTGGACCAATGGTCTGTCGGACCAAATTTTAGCCCGGAAAATGGTCCGGTGCAGTCCAGGTCGTCTAATGTCCCCTGCCCTAAATTTTCTGACCTTACTTGAGCTTGGACCGCCAACCTCCAGATCCGAAGTCAGTACATCGTGTTAATCACTACACCACTGAGGTCGGGTTTTACCAAGGATTACAATCTCAAGACTTGATTTTTTTTCCATTTTTTCAGCTCTGCAATGGATTAAATTTTTCCTTCTTTCTTTCTTTTCCCAAGGAAAATTTACAAAGGTCCTACGCAAAGACGGGGGATGTCTGTTAAAAGTGCTAGAGTGAGTCTAAAATTCTCAATAAATGGAAGAATTTATTCTTGAGTTAATCTTAAGAGTGTATGTACTACGGCTAAGGCTGCCCGGACATACCCGCTTCTGTGGCCACATGGGGAGGAATACTACTTTTCAAACCAAAAGATTGGATACTGCCTTTCAGACTTCGAACTAGAAATGCTGAAAATAGTCTCAGACGTACTTACCTTGAACTTGTGGAATATCCCGTACCGGTTTAATAGGTCGTATCCGAGGTATTTGATTGGCTGACTAGTACCAGACTCACTCAGGGCGAATACGTCGAATGACCAGTCGTCTAAAGTCTGAAACATAATTAATGAAACGTGAAAAGTCAATAAGCATAATGAGAATTCGGTAGATGGAACCAAAGAAGCGTTTCGTATACAAAAAGCCCACTTTGAGGCTGAGAAAACAATAACCGGGGAATTGACTTTCCTAATAAATAAATTAGCAAACCTTTATACCCGTGAAGTTTTTACATAATAAAACATTTAGCACCACTACAGGATGGGGAATTCAGGTCGTCATAACCCAGTAAACCTAGTTTTATAAGGGGTTTTGTGATTTAGGAGTTTTTTTCTTCCTTATTCTACTTTTTCTTCAGACTATAATGCTTCATAGTTGTTCTTTTATTAATTACCTGTAAATGCACGAAAAGTTCTTTGTAAATTGGAAACGTTTTTTTCTTTTACTCCTAAGTTTCAAGTCAATTTTAATGGTTCATAGTACTTACCTGCAATTCCTTGATGAATTGCAAAATTTCTCTGATCTCATCATATTGGTACCTACTTACCATGCTTAGAGATGATATAAAATTGTAGAGTTAACAATTTTACCTCTGTAGGTTCTGTGTAAAACTGTGTCCACTGTCTACACCTAGTCGACGGCCGTCAATCGAAGAGGTGAATCTATATTGTCGAGGCAATGTGGACGGTTTCAGTCGACATCCATCGAGTACTTTCTATACTTGTCAAGTAGGTAGGTTCCAACGAAGTACCGACCTACCTAACATCAGAAGAGTCTCGTAAATGTTTTGATTATAATAAGGAGCATAAAATTTAGGTTTTCCCATGGAGCTAGTAGGAAAGGGGGAGAGTGACTACATGAAGCTTGAACTTTTACGGATGTAGAAAAAGCTACTTTTTTCTTACTTCTAACTAGGTAACTTTTTTTTTTTTTTTTATTTTTTTTTTACATTTTACCTTTTTTTTTTCTTCCATAATTTTTTGATGGGGTAAAAGAAGACTCAAATAAGCATCATTCAATAGGATAAGGAAAGTCGTGTGATGTTCACACCAGATTTTTTTTTTGATGGTATTGTTGTGAGTTTAACACGAAGTTTTACAAGCTTGATGCAGGGCGGAATCCGAGGGGAAACCTTGGTTGGTAAGTGATTTTCAGGAGGGAGATAAAGTGAGAGAGAGAGAGAGAGAGAGAGATAGAGAGGAAAATCAGAAGGGTTTGGAAATGGTGTCTAATTCATTAGATAAATTGGAATACTTTTACCAGATATGTTGTATCTTCTGGCGATTTTAATTAAAAATTTCCCATTTTCTAGGAAAATCAGAAGGGTTTGGAAATGGTGTCTAATTCATTAGATAAATTGGAATACTTTTACCAGATATGTTGTATCTTCTGGCGATTTTCTTAATTGAAAATTTCCCATTTTCTACCGCCACCACTGGCTTGGAGAAAACAATAACCGGGGAATTGACTTTCCTAATAAATAAATTAGCAAACCTTTATACCCGTGAAGTTTTTACATAATAAAACATTTACCTAGTTTTATAAGGGGTTTTGTGATTTAGGAGTTTTTTTTTTTCCTTATTCTACTTTTTCTTCAGACTATAATGGTTCATAGTTGTTCTTTTGTTAATTACCTGCAAATGCACGAAAAGTTCTTTGTAAATTGCAAACGTTTGTTTCTCTTATTTTTCTTTTACTCCCAAAAACACATCAAACATTTTTTTTTCTTCTTGACATTGCGAAAGCGTTTGATATTGTGACAAAACTTTCCCGGACCATTCCACACAGGATCGTAAATATTTAATGCGGGCTTTTTTGATTTTATACAGTCCCCTCATGGGTAGTGTCTTCATAAAATTCAAAAAGCCATGAAAATAAAGCGTTTAAGAAAGTCCCATGATCGAAACGTACAAGGGAGGTTTTTTGGGGCCATCACGCTATCAAAATGATACATAAGATACACGTAATACACACTCGTTTCATTGCACGAACCTCTATGAAACATCGTGACTTCATCCCATTAGAAATATTATCTACATATCTAAATAATAATTATGCCAAGTATGTCTATCTACCTAGTATGTCTAGAGTATATGAGAAGGGTTTTATCTCTTTTCTGTTACAACCAGACAAGATATAAACTTCAGGGGAAGTCTTGGGAGTTGTCGGGGATAAACTTCTGTGGAAGTCGGGAAAACTTCAGTGTATTAAAATCGACTAGGTATGTTATTTAAATCTACACATGTGAATAACTAACTATCCTTCAAAGAATAAAAGCTTGAATCTACTTCCTCAGTAGTGTTTAGAGGTTATCGTGGGAAACTTCGGATACGGAGGTTGGTGGTACGAGTCCAACTCAAGTCAGAAATTTTAGCACAGTTAATTAATCGAGGAACGACAAGAAGTCCTCTTTAAAAGACTAATAAATTAATAAAACCACAAGAATGCGCATTTAACAACTGCCCTGGTGTGTTCTTGAATAGCTCTCATGGGCGGTGGCAGACCCAGAAACCCTATAATTATTTAAATGTGTCAGTAGTACCTCGGTAACTCAAACTTGCATACAAGCATAAATATTACAGCTAGTACGTTTATGTATTAGGTACCTACATAGTAGGTACGTGTACATACTCGTTCATCTCATTCCCGATTCACTTTGCTGCTACAATTTACATAACAGTTCACCTACAACTTTTTCTACCCCAAACTCGAGTAGTTTTCCCTAGAGTAGCTAGCTTACAAGGCAGTCTTCACACGGGTTGTAAATTTGTTGTCTTCCTAAACCGTCCATTAAAATAGAGCACCACAGACGAGTAATCAAGGCTGAGTAAAAATCCTATTTTAACTTACTGCAAAATGCTGCTCCATCCACTGATTGTCTGTGGCACTTCATTGTAATGTAATGTAGCTTTATTTATTTTCCATATAAATTTATACAAAGGTAGATAGGTACAATGGAAAAATTACATGTTTAAACAAAATTGGTAAAGTACATACATACATAGTAATAAGGATTAAAAAAAAATAAAAATTATATGGGAAAAAAGCCTCGCCTGTGGCAAAAAACGCTGTGCAGCCTAAACACCAACGAGGAATACTCAAGGTATGACTGGTGTGAGTATAGCAAAGATCTAGTCCCTACATCGCATCGTCTATCGTACAGCAAATGTATTTTCTGACAAGAATATTCAGTTGTGAGGAGCTGAGGAGTGACTGATTGGGTTGTACTTGGAATACTGAGTAGCGAAATATAACTTCCTGCGAGAAAACATGATGGGAAATCTTGTAACAGGATTGATACAACAATGAAGTCACCCTCTCCCTGAAATCACGAATAAGCTGGGGAAAGTGGTCGACACCAAAATAGGAGGGGAGAAACGAGACAGCGGAGGGGGAAAGGTAAATTTTCCCCCGGGAAAAATCACAGTCGAAAGGGAAAGGGAGAGAAATGGGAAATGTTTTTTTCGCTTTTCATTTTATGTGGAATGTATGAATAACGAGTACGTACATCAAGTGAACTGAATGCTAAATGGTACTCGTTTACCTATTGATGGGGAAAAATATGTGAAAACAGGATTACTAGTGTGAGTGTGTGAGGTCAAGAGAGAACATGGGAGGGAGATTGAGGGTTACTCCCGGGTCTGCCTGCATCAGTCTCATGGACTTGGACTTCTGCGTAAGATGCATGAAAATTATCTAAAGATAGACCAACATAAATCTGCAGGAAATTGTCAAGTCGATCGACTATGTGTGGATACAGCTTAAAATCCAAGGTAACTAGGTCCGGAGGAAGACCAAAAGCACACATAGATTTCTGAAAAGTAGGTGGTTACCTTTAAAGACAAAATATGTGAAAACAGGATTACTAGTGTGAGTGTGTGAGGTCAAGAGAGAACATGGGAGGGAGATTGAGGGTTACTCCCGGGTCTGCATCAGTCTCATGGACTTGGACTTCTGCGCAAGATGCATGAAAATTCTCTAAAGATAGACCAACATAAATCTGCAGGAAACTTTAAATCTGTGTCCACAAATAGTCGATCGACTATGTGTGGACACAAGTTAAAATCCAAGGTAACTAGGTCCGGAGGAAGACCAGAAGCACACATAGATTTCTGAAAAGTAGGTGGTTACCTAGGATTTTATGAACGCCTGATTTCAATTAAACTATGCAATGTGCTTTACTTTTCTATAGCATTACCAAACTTTCCATGTTATCCTGGAATCAACTTACCATTACCACAGGTAGTAAGTGAAATGCGTGATTTGACTAATTTGACTTCCTACTGGTAACATTCTCTCTCTCTCTCTCTCCAAATAAGGCTTTGTATTGTCAGCATCAAAGTGAAATGTTCAATAACCTCCATTCACTAATTAATCGGAATTAACAGAAAGCATATTCAATAGGAGAGAGAGAGAGAGAGAAAGGAGGAGAAGGAGGGAGGGAGAGAGACAACTTCCTATCTAGATTTCTGTACGTTGTGTTTGGAATAAAATTACTCTCTCCCTCTCTATCACGATTATCTCTCTCTCTCCCATTCATTCTCTCTTTCCTTTATTTTCCTCTATTTCTGTCAGAGACAACTTCCTATCTAGATTTCTGTACGTTGTGTTTGGAATAAAATTACTCTCTCCCTCTCTATCACGATTATCTCTCTCTCTCTCTCCCATTCATTCTCTCTTTCCTTTATTTTCCTCTATTTCTGTCACTTTCCCTATTTCTCTTTATCCTTCTTTCCCTATTTCTCTCTATCCCTCTTTCCCTATTTCTCTTTCGTGCTGTTTCAAAAATGTTTGTGCCATCAGATCTACAAAGTGCTCTGTTAATCCTTCTTCACAAAATGTTGAGTTCCCTACTATTATAAATGCCACAAGAAAGTAATTCACGCGGAGTGCGGGGGGTGATAAGGGGATCGGGAGGGTGAGAGGGAGTGGGATTATGGGGGGAGGTGGTGAAAATGGGAAATAAAGGAGAGAAAAACAGATAAGTCTTTTTTCACTTAACCTAAAACACCTTCCGACGGTGACGGTAAAATAGCAGTCAGTAAATTGCAAACGTTTGTTTCTCTTATTTTTCTTTTACTCCCAAGTTTCAAGTCAATTTTAATGGTTCATAGTACTTACCTGCAATTCCTTGATGAATTGCAAAATTTCTCTGATCTCATCATGTCATCGAACCCATTGGTACCCACTTACCATGCTTAGAGGTGATATAAAATTGTAATGAAGATCCCCCAATGAACCAAATAAGAACAACGTAATACAAAGTTGAGATTTTTGTCCAAACCTCTAATCCTTGCCAGAGAAAACCAAAGCGAGTGGTAGGTTATTCAAGGCAAAACCAAAGGCGCCAAAAGGGCTAAGAACTAAATCCTATTATTAAGATGAATTCTCACACAGAAAATAATAATAAATAAAACATGATAATACCTAAATAAATAAAACATGGTTGACAAACAAGGATGGTATTTTGACGATTGGAATTGAAGGTTTCATGGTAGTACCAAAAAGCACAATGTTCATCCATTATTCTACTGTACAATATAATTTTTGATAATTTTTGTTGGAAAGTACCTACTAAGTTTAAAACTTCAGAGTTGATAATAAGCCCCTGGACATTTTTAATTAGGATCAGAGAAAAAGTGCACATCCACCATTGTGTTCGGAAGGCTTCACGCACTACCTGCCTATATGAAGCCAGGTACAAAATGTACAACAAAGGAAGCTAATTCATTCTGGAAATAAATTAAATATCGCGCAGCCTCGCATTTAGAAATCCATGGGATGTGAGAGATGAAAGGCCACTTCTGTTTAATTTAGATTAGAGAAAAATTAATTAGTTCTTTTTTACATATTTATTATTATTTACGTACTTCTATTTTATTATTCAGAAAAAAAGCAGCTTAAACCTTTTCATTATGTTATTAAGGTAGCTTAATCTTATTCTATACCTCCCCCTCTCACGCCTTCCTACAGTTTCTATCCAACCCGCCCCTTTTCTGTCTCTCTCCCTCAACTCGTTCTCTCTCTCTCTCTCTCTCTCTCTGAGCTTATTCAAGTTTAGTTGCCATTTGAGGGAAACTTTTACCGGGTAATAATGAAAGACAATGGACATAAATCTTTCGACTTTTATCTTTCATGTCATCAAAGTTTCGTAACCTATGTAAATGAAAAGAAACATGAAGAACCAAGTACATAGTTTGGACTAAGTAACTCTATAAATAGTCCATTTTTATTGTACACCAACAGTAAATTCTTAAATGGAATGAGATGATGACTGATGATGATAATGTGATGAAATGTAAGTAGGTACTGATGAAAATGAAGTAGGAAAGTTTCGTCACCTGGTGGTTATCTCACTTGCGTTGTACGCAAGACGTCTGGGGTCGATTCCCGGTGGATTCAGACAGTTCTATTTCTACTTTTGTAGAAAAGCGCACCTATTTTTCTCAAGGTGTACCCATTTTTCTACTTTTGTACCACTCACAGCACTGGGCTCCTACCTCTTAAAGTTTCGTCACCTGGTGGTTATCTCACTTGCGTTGTACGCAAGACGTCTGGGGTCGATTCCCGGTGGATTCAGACAGTTCTATTTCAACTTTTGTAGAAAAGGCGCACCTATTTTTCTCAAGAAGCACCCATTTTTCTACTTCTGTACCACTCACAGCACTGGGCTCCTACCTCTTTCTCACTCATGTTGAATCTCATAGCTATTGTTAAAATAAAGAACGAGGTCTAATCACAATTTCAACTTCTGGAAGACAGGGTGTCTAAAAACCAAGTTCTTTATTTCAGGAAAAGTACTAAAAAGAGGTTCCTCCGATTTTTCTTCTCACCCATTCGCATGGTCTCACCCTGTAGGTTTTTACCTAGTTTTTATAAACTGGCACTTTGAAGACAAATAGTATTAAACTTTGTGGGAAATTAAAAATGAATTTTCCCTCCATAGTGCCACTGGGGGATTTAATTCCGAGTCTGCTCTGGGGAAATTTTCTACTTTCATAATACCAATTATTATGATTGAAGTGAAAGAAAATTGTATGCACGTACTGGAGGGACGACCGTAATATTTATCAGAGAACAGTTCGCACGTTTGATAACTTTGAGTTTAGAATTTTTTAATTTAAAAGTTTTATTCCTTATTTTTATATTACTTGGCACTTAAAAAAACAACAACAACTTGGAAATGGTTTAGTAAGGTACATAAAATTTACTAGGTTAACAATACGAATGTGTCAACAGTCAACACATATTGGGAAAATCGTAACAAGAATTCAAAATAATTATAATAATGAATTTTTTAATTTAAAAGTTTTATTCCTTATTTTTATATTACTTGGCACTTAAAAAAACAACAACAACTTGGAAATGGTTTAGTAAGATACATAAAATTTACTAGGTTAACAATACGAATGTGTCAACAGTCAACACATATTGGGAAAATCGTAACAAAAATTCAAAATAATTATATTCCCTTGTAAAGTACCTACAACACTGCCTCTTTCAGGAATATGGCAAATGGGGCACATTTTTAGGTGCTTCAAAGTTCCCAGTCAATACAAATACCTATGTAAATTGTTTTTTTTTTTTTTTTTTTAAATTAATAATTTATATTTTTATTTTGCTAAAATTCCACAGGTAATTTTCAAGAAGTTCAACCATATTTTTAGATACTAAGCAAGTACGATGTCGCTTGATTTTGGTGATACTTTTCGAATCATATTTTATGCCTTTTGTAAGTTCAAAACAGAAAATGTCAAGAAAAGAGAGTTGCAGGAACTCCGAGGTAAATGACGTTGTCCCTAATGTCCCTCATTTTTTTTTTTTTTTTAATATTTCATTTTTTTTTTTGCTAAAATTCCACAGGTAATTTTCAAGAAGTTCAACCATATTTCTAGATACTAAGCAAGTACGATGTCGCTTAAATTTGGTAATACTTTTCGAATCATATTTTATGCCTTTTGAAAGTTCAAAACAGAAAATGTCAAGAAAAGAGAGTTGCAGGAACTCCGAGGCAAATGACGTTGTCCCTAATGTCCCTTGTTCTAAAGACACTTCCTTAATCCTGATTGAAAAGTGAACTCGGATGAGAAGATGGACAGGAAAGAGGATACGAGAAGGAAGGAATGGAAGATTTAAAAGGGGGACGAGAATAGTAGAAGACAAGGGGACAAAAGAAAGAAGAAAATGCGAAGAGGGGGATGAGAAGGAAGGAATGGAAGATGTAAAAGGGGGACGAGAATAGTAGAAGACAAGGGGACAAAAGAAAGAAGAAAATGCGAAGAGGGGGATAAAAGGTGTAAAGAAGAGAGGGAGAGTGGAAAAGAGGAAGGGAAAGATAGAAAGCTTCCTAAAGTTTATTTTTCAAAGAAAAGTTCAAGATAAACAGAGGGAGAGGGGGATAAAAGGTGTAAAGAAGAGAGGGAGAGTGGAAAAGAGGAAGGGAAAGATAGAAAGCTTACTAAAGTTCATTTTTCAAAGAAAAGTTCAAGATAAACAGAGGGAGAGAGAGAGAAACCAAATAGAGTTGCACAGGTAGGTACACTTATTAATTATTTAGGTTTAAGGATTAGAAATAAAGTTCGTACACACTTTCATAAAGGTAGTTCACACACAAGTTTAGGCAACGATTCTTTCCTTAAAGATGCGTCTACACTAGACAACTGATGTCGAATAGAACCAGGTGAGTTCAAAGGATTTTGGTTTGGAAGGATGAAAAAAAAAAAATAAAATCAGATGATCTCATTTCATACATGTTGTCAGCATCTTGACATTGGAGTGGAAAAGTTGTTAAAAATGTCTAATGCTCTGCACATTGCATAACTCATGATATTTTACGGCATTCACACAATTTCTTTTCTTTTTAGGCAAAGAGCTAAAGTTGACCTCTAGCTCACAGACGTTATCCTGCTGACGGCTGAAAAGTCCCTTTACTCTTTACATAGCCCAAGTTTGTTTACCTCATTATTCACATCCGAACGAAATTGATGAAAGAAAGTAAATAAAAGAAAACTCAACAGGTGTTTCTCCAATACTTTCTTACATACTCTTTAATATAAAATGATCAATATAGCATGAAGTATCTCCAAACGTGCAGGAAACAAAAACCTTCTCCTTCCTTTCCTCCTCTTTTCTCCTTCCCTCTTGCCCTTCTTTCATCAAACTCCCTCCCTCTCCTCCATCTCCTTTCTGATGGCATTCCCTTGTCCCTTCTCACCCTATTCTTCAACTAATTTTCCCCTCCCCTCCTCTTCCTCCAGGTTTCCGAGGCATTCCCTGTTGTCATGGTAACTCGTAGCGTCTACTTTACACTGTGTAGCTAAAGTTTCGCACCGACCAAAATTCGAAAGCAGCACCTCCTTTGAGAATAAATGTAGTTGACCAAAGACTATACATCCTTACAGGACAGCTTATAGACGTGTTTTGTGTCCGCAATCTATAGAGCTACACTGCTACAGTATAAAGACCTCTAGCTCACAGACGTTATCCTGCTGACGGCTGAAAAGTCCCTTTACTCTTTACATAGCCCAAGTTTGTTTACCTCATTATTCATATCCGAACGAAATTGACGAAAAGAAAGTAAATAAAAGAAAACTCAACAGGTGTTTTCTCAATACTTTCTACATAGGTACTTTTTAATATAAAATGATCAATATAGCATGAAGTATCTCCAAACGTGCTGGAAACAAGAACCTTCTCCTTCCTTTTCTCTTCTTTTCTCCTTCCCTCTTGCCCTTCTTTCATCAAACTCCCCCCCTCTCCTCCATCTCCTTTCTGATGGCATTCCCTTGTCCCTTCTCACCCTTTTCTTCAACTAATTTTCCCCTCCCCTCCTCTTCCTCTAGGTTTCCGAGGCATTCCCTGTTGTCATGGTAACTCGTAGCGTCTACTTTACACTGTGTACGCTCTCTACGCTTTTTTTAACGAGGTCCATAGTTCCATACCGTAGTGTATGGTGGTGTTTAGGAGGAAACTGTACACAAATTGACAACAACAAAACCTTTAGACTGGCCACCCACGCCATGTTATAAACTTTCTGACGAACTGAGCATTTTTTTTTTTTTTTTAAAGAGGTTTGATAGAGGGAACTATAACTGCTAAGGTCTTATTGTTCCGAAATCGAAGAGAGAAAGAGGACATGATAGGAGAAAGCCATTCCGAGAACGAACATTATCCGTCCAGGATAAAATCTGCCCCCGGCCGGATTGATCTTGTAAAAATATAAACATAATCCACTTACTTTTATGCGTATATTATCCAGATTTCAGGATTCGTCTTTGGTAATTTTTAGGTATGTATTTTTTTTATACTTATAAAAACTTACCTTGCCCAACACCAAAAGTTTTGTTATTACTTATTATTATTACACAGACACATGAGTAATTTAGTATGATGAATTAATGTTTTACAGGTACGTACAATCTTAGTATAAAGAGTACAGGATTGCTCTGTGGGCATGCTATGAAGCAGACATAAACACCCGTCAATATACATATTTTACCATCTGAATCTCCGGCATGCAATAGTATGTCTCGCGTTTGATATGAGAGGGGACCACTTTCATTTCATGTATACCCTCGTTAGAAAGCGTAGGTATATTTATATTTTTACCAAAATAACACACCTTTTTCTAATGGACGTAAACTGTCACATAAGTTCGTATAAATCTTGGTTTCTTAGTTATTCTTACCTTATTTATTTATTTATTTCTATCTCTTATCCCTACGTAGTTTGGGATAGATACGCAGGACATTTATTTTGTAAAAAAAAGGACTGCACAAAACCCACGTCATAAAAGTAGAACAAACCCAATGTCCTTAATAGTAGGACAGTTAAAACATTTAGGACAATAATATTAAGGTATATTTATATTTTTACCAAAATAACACACCTTTTTCTAATGGACGTAAACTGTCACATAAGTTCGTATAAATCTTGGTTTCTTATAGTTATTCTTACCTTATTTATTTAGTTATTTCTATCTCTTATCCCTACGTAGTTTGGGATAGATACGCAGGACATTTATTTTGTAAAAAAAAGGACTGCACAAAACCCACGTCATAAAAGTAGAACAAACCCAATAGTAGGACAGTTAAAACATTTAGGACAATTAAAACCCACGTCCTTGAGAACAGACACTAGACACTATGTAGAAGTAATGGCATAACAACCTGGCCCACACAGGCGTACGTAATCTCCGCTTTTGTTTGGGTATGGTTGGTCCCAACGTGGTTTTGGTGACGTTTTCAGCAGGGTTCAGTCGGTGCAGGGCGTCGTCAAAAATCTTCGGATCCCTGCTCGGAATTACACAAGGGAAGCAAAAAAAAAAAAGTAGAGGGAGAGAAAAAAAGGGAGAAATGGAATTAGACTTTCGGTTGACACAATAAGCTTATCAAAAGACACCGAAATGAGAATTTATGAGTCAGGAAATGTTGAGATTTCCTCAGATTTACATACGTTGAGTCCGGATTGGTGGGTCCTGAAACAAATAAAACTGAAGTGAGAAGTATTCATGCAAAGAACACCAGGTTGGAATTTACAGCTAGCATCTGGAATTTCTGTCCACCTGGAAAATTTCAGAGAAGTCGTTTAATTTACAGGGCGAGGTTTAACATTACTGACGGAAGTAGTGACGATCGGTTAGCCAATTCACCCATTTCCTTTCCTTCATCTATCTCTCTCTCTCTCTTCTACTACATAAAAAAAAAAAAAAAAATCCTAAAGAGAGAAAAGGTCTGTCAAATACATGCCAAAAATTAATAAATAAATAACCTCTCACAAAAGAAGAAATATCATCATCATTATTAAATAAATATCATATTATGAAAAAAATTATGTTGAACAATTTTATGAGTTAGGAGGAATTGTGTCCTACTAGAAATGTAATAAAATACACATAAAAAAAATGTTAATAAAGCTCAATAAAACGCTCTGGTACGATAGAAATTTATGTAAATAAAACTGCAAACAAGTTTCACTTGCCTTTGGCTTTTCTGATCTTTCTTATGTCAAATAACAATATGTAATATTTTTCCTATGTGCTCGTTCTAAACTAAAATCTTTTCCTACGATGGGACCTTCTAACAGTCCCATCATACTCCTAACTTTTCACTTTTCAATTAAACTATGCAATGTGCTTTACTTTTCTATAGCATTACCAAACTTTCCATGTTATCCTGGAATCAACTTACCATTACCACAGGTAGGTAGTAAGTGAAATGCGTGATTTGACTAATTTGCTAATTTGACTTCCTACTGGTAACAATCTCTCTCTCTCTCGCTCTCCAAATAAGGCTTTGTATTGTCAGCATTAAAGTGAAATGTTCAATAACCTCCATTTACTAATTAATCGGAATTAACAGAAAGCATATTCAATAGGAGAGAGAGAGAGAGAAAGGAGGAGAAGGAGGGAGGGAGAGAGACAACTTCCTATCTAGATTTCTGTACGTTGTGTTTGGAATAAAATTACTCTCTCCCTCTCTATCACGATTATCTCTCTCTCTCTCTCCCATTCATTCTCTCTTTCCTTTATTTTCCTCTATTTCTGTCACTTTCCCTATTTCTCTTTATCCTTCTTTCCCTATTTCTCTTTATCCTTCTTTCCCTATTTCTCTCTATCCCTTCACTTTTCATAAAGTTTAATATTTTTCCTTTTTTCAACAGCACGAGTTACCCTTTGTGGACTGTTAGGACAGCTTGTGTTCCACATATTATTTGACTTTTGAGAAGGATATAAAATTCTGGAAATAAGAAAATGTCTGAAAATAGTTGGGCTCTTCTAATGACAAGGAAAATTAATGAAAAACTTGAAAATACCTAGATTTATGAACAAAAATAATAAAAGGTAAAAGCGGGGGCACTGCTGCAATTTCTTCTTTTTGTCCCTTTTGAAAGAGGATTTTGAAAACAAAGACATACCTACCCGTAGGGTACCTATATCCGTCAATACTTGCAGCACTCTGTATACGGACCTAACTTTTATCAAAGAAACTTTCAACCCAACAAGTTAGAGAGAAACTATTTACCGGGAAATGTAGACAAGCTTGTTAGTAGCTAGAGCTACACTAGTTAGGATAGAGAAATAGTTTGGTAAACTGTAACTTCCGGTTAGATGATGAAAATGAAAAATTAATGAAAGAGGAAGGGAGGACAAGTTTAAAGCTTTAAACAAATTTACAACCCGTGTGAAGACTGCCTTTTAAGCTAGCTACTCTAGGGAAAACTACTCGAGTTTGGGGTAGAAAAAGTTGTATGTAAATTGGAGCAGCTAAGTGAATTGGGGATGAGATGTACGAGTATGTACTATGTAGGTAGGTACCTAATACATAAACGTACTAGCTGTAATATTTATGCTTGTATGCAAGTTCGAGTTACCGAGGTACTACTGACACATTTAAATAATTATAGGGTTTCTGGGTCTGTCACCGCCCATGAGAGCTATTCAAGAACACACCAGGGCAGTTGTTAAAAGCGCATTCTTGTGGTTTTATTAATTTATTAGTCTTTTAAAGAGGACTTCTTGTCGTTCCTCGATTAATTCACTGTGCTAAAATTTCTGACTTGAGTTGGACTCGTACCACCAACCTCCGTATCCGAAGTTTCCCACGATAACCTCTACACACTACTGAGGAAGTAGATTCAAGCTTTTATTCTTTGAAGGATAGTTAGTTATTCACATGTGTAGATTTAAATAACATACCTAGTCGATTTTAATACACTGAAGTTTTCCCGACTTCCACAGAAGTTTATCCCCGACAACTCCCAAGACTTCCCCTGAAGTTTATATCTTGTCTGGTTGTAACAGAAAAGAGATAAAACCCTTCTCATATACTCTAGACATACTAGGTAGATAGACATACTTGGCATAATTATTATTTAGATATGTAGATAATATTTCTAATGGGATGAAGTCACGATGTTTCATAGAGGTTCGTGCAATGAAACGAGTGTGTATTACGTGTATCTTATGTATCATTTTGATAGCGTGATGGCCCCAAAAAACCTCCCTTGTACGTTTCGATCATGGGACTTTCTTAAACGCTTTATTTTCATGGCTTTTTGAATTTTATGAAGACACTACCCATGAGGGGACTGTATAAAATCAAAAAAGCCCGCATTAAATATTTACGATCCTGTGTGGAATGGTCCGGGAAAGTTTTGTCACAATATCAAACGCTTTCGCAATGTCAAGAAGAGAGAGAGAGGGAGGGAGGGAAGGAAGGAAGGGAAAACCTGAGGGAGGGAGAGGTCGGGGACGAGAAGGAGGGAGAGGAAGATATTAAATATTTACGATCCTGTGTGGAATGGTCCGGGAAAGTTTTGTCACAATATCAAACGCTTTCGCAATGTCAAGAAGAAAAAAAAATGTTTGATGTGTTTTTATGTTTCCTGGCAGCTCAACAAAAAATGCTTTTATCCATTTTTTTAATATTTGATACGCCTTTTTGCTATTGAGCTCTTGGTTCATGGCATAGACTTGCTCGTACTCGTACAGTGCTTTTAGAAAGTTTGTGAAATCGTGATAATATCCTCTCTGATGCCTTTATACCACAAAAATATTTTGGGGGTGAAAATAGTCATTTTTGGAACAAAATGCTCATGTGGAGAACTCCATGTAGGGAGGGCTCTAATGATATTATGTAGGTAACACATGTGTAAAAGTACTTACATAGGTGCCTATTGGAATAGACTTATCTAAAGAACATAATACTTAATTGTAGGTACTCGTACATTGTGATAGCGTGTAATAATTTTTGGAACAAAATGCTCATGTGGAGAACTCCATGTAGGGAGGGCTCTAATGATATTATGTAGGTAACACATGTGTAAAAGTACTTAGGTGCCTATTGGAATAGACTTATCTAAAGAACATAATACTTAATTGTACTCGTACATTGTGATAGCGTGTAATACTTAACTTGGATAATTATTTCAGAACATGCTATTATACACGGGTACTTAGGTACTTTTAATGTTGATATCTCTACAATGAGGACATTGGTAAAAGTTCAATACTTACCAAACTTCTGAGCAATTTTTGATGAAATTTAATAAAGACAGGTTCTTTATTAGTCGTATTAAGAATGAGCAAAGATAAAATTCCTCAGTACCGTCTACATTAGGCGCACCTAAAGCAATCTATCCGCTATCCGGGTTTTCTTTCTCTCCAAAAGCAGTAAACATTTTACAACTTTTTAATCCTTGAGCTAAAGTTTCGCACCGACCAAAATTCGAAAGCAGCACCTCCTTTGAGAATAAATGTAGTTGACCAAAGACTATACATCCTTACAGGGCAGCTTATAGACGTGTTTTTTGTCCGCAATCTATAGAGCTACACTGCTACAGTATAAAAAAAGAAAGATTGGATATCGTTCATTCTTTGCTTTTTATTAATAAACTGGAGAAAAAAATGAACTTTTCCTTTTCATTCTTATTCTCTTTCAGAAAAAATAAGGCAAACGTACTGAATATAGGACAGTGAAGTGTCAACCTGATTAGACACTCGGCATGAGTCATATTGAATCCTTGTACATACCTACCTATGTTGTATTCTCAACAACTAGGGATATCCGGATTCCTAGCACAGAAATCACGAAGGAAATCCAGACAGTTGCTACTTTAGACTATAGACAATTGAACTTCAAAGTATAAAATAAAATCTACTGTTTCTAAAATCGTATGACACATCACTTGCCCTACCTTCTCTTGAAACGTCCCTATCCCCCAATCAGTATCCTATAAATAGCCTGCTGGACATACTGTGATAAGAAAAGGAAGGAAGACAACTTGATTTATCCTTTGTAAGTACCTTTTCTCTCTCTTTGCTTGAAATTTGATAAAATGAAACTCTTGTTACTGGTTGTATCTTCGGGTGTATTTTTCTTTCCAATTTATTTTTGTTGAATCGGATTTCCAATACGAGATGGAAGGAAAAATTGAATTTTACATGTGGAAGTGGAAGGAAAACTATCAAGAGAGGGAAGGACAGAGCTTGTTAAGTTTAAAGATTCTGAGCAAACATGAATATCTTGTCGAAGAAAGAGGAAATTGGAAATTGATGAGAATCCAATTTTATTCCCCAAGAGCATGATTGAGGTGATGAGGAAATTGCGAAAATGCGCTTCAGAGTAAAAACGCAAATTGGTTTGTGACCACACAAGAGTGGTATGTATTTCCTAATCTGATCTGAATTCCCTTCATTGCAAGGCAGGAGACTCAGGAGAGAATTTTGAAGTAAAATTTAGGAATTAATAAATAGGTAGGTATTTTATACAATACTTAATTGACTTGCCTCTTAATTCTTAACCAATGTACGAGATTAGTATCCAAGGGCCAAGGGCAAACAGTAGAGATATGAAATCTTTTCGTTTTAGCTGAACAAAAGCAAGTTTCCAGAATGAAGGGTTTGATATCCTTAATTCTAAATGCGGTTGGTATATTTTATCTTTTTGCATTGAAGAGAAATAATTCAACATAAGGAAACAAAGAAAATAATGAATGAGCATTTGAATTTTCAATAAATCAAGAAAGTTTTCATTATAAGAAGCAACGAAGGATTTAAAACATATTGTTTCCAGATTCAGATCAAAAATAAGAGATAAATCTCTGTAACATTTTTTTTTTTTTTTAATCCGGCTGAATGCCAGGAAAAATATCAAATATCTTCTGTTAGGTACTACTTTTTGTGATGAATTTTTGGTCTAGCTATAAAAGGTATCACTGTGCTTTCCGAAATCATAATAAAGAAATTATCAATCATTTGATTCTATTACTACTAGCCTAAATTGAATTTCAAAAACTTGAAATCGCAGTTTACACTAGATCTTATTCAGGAAAACAAAAGAATTTTGGTAATATTAATTTCATCATAACAGACACAGTATCAATTTGACAATCATCGATCATCGAAAATATTCAAGAGATGAAAAAAAAAAAAAAAACAGCAAGAGACGAGAAAGAACAAATAATAATCCAAATTTCAATCCACGAAACCCACACTGTAAAAAAAAACTTGAATGAAATTTGAAATCTTCCTCAGAAATGAAAAAAAATCGTATTTTGCATTGCACCAGATTTATCAAAGTCTTGGGGAAAAAAGAAATAAAAGTGAAACTTTTTAGCTGAAAGAAAGATAAAGGGTATTAAAATACGAAGAAAAGAAGAAAGACGAGAGAAACGAGACGAAGAAGTGGGAATGGAAAGAAATTAAAAGAAAAAAATATTTTTTTTTATATAAATTTATTCCTTAGCTATAACGCGTAGGTACAAATATAGGTATGAGATAAAATCTTTTCAAAGTACAAAGGGATGAAGTGATGAAAAATGGTAGAAAAATCCGCGGAAAGTTGGATTCCCATCTGTACTTACAGGAAAAATTATTGAACGAAATTGGGAAAATTATTAAAAACTTCAAAAGAGTGGAAATATTGGACCTTCATAATTTATTGACCAAATAACAGAGATCTAAGTAAACTTTAGTAAAACTCAGTACACTATAATACAATAGAGGAAGGGATGTAGGGAATAAGGCAATTGAATAGGCAGGCGATGGGAGAGACAGAATCAAGACGATGTAAAACCTGTATGAACGTATATTTTGAGCAATATATTTTCCCTCAGTCGAATGATAAGCTTGATAAAATCCATAGCGACAGAAAATCTACATAAATATTACTTGAGTCGAACATATTATTTTGTATTCACTTATATTTTATCCGCTCTTTATTTTATGCTAATATTTATTGTTATTGACATTCTAAAGCCTGACATATGAGGGAAAGAAACATTTTCCAAGGTAGAGCAAGATATAGCTAGAGATATTTTATGGAAAAGTCTGCTCAACTCTGAGGTCATTGACTCTTCTAATTTAGGGTATGTAATTAACTTTATGAGGCTAAAGCTCTGCCATTTATTACAATGATTTCAAATTATATCCTCCTCATTCTCATTTTTCTTTTTATTATTCCTCCTCCTCCTTCTTTTTCATCACCCCCTTCCTTTTCCTCATTAGGCGGAGGCGTTTTCTGTTACTCTTTCTAGTCTGATGATATTATGTGGTATCTAAGATTTTCTATGCATAGATATCTGGTCAATTAAAAAGGAATAAAATTGTATTCATGTACCTACTCGTACCTTATACTCTATTCATTCTTCCCAAATAGGTATGTACCCACAAATCGACAGCCATCAGAGTTACAAGAAAGGAGCTAAAACAAAATCAAATATCAACCCCTTGAAACTTCCTTACACCAGAAATTAGCAAACAGTTCAATGATTTCATGAGGTTATTCTTGTAGCCCCCTTCAAAAAAATTGTTTCTCAAAGATCGAAAAATCAACAAGAAGGCACAGACAAAATTAATTTTAAACAGAACTTTGATTGAACCCCGTAATTAATAAAGTTTCCGATGAAATTTTCGATCAAATGATTGTTCATAATAATTAGATTCTGAGATTTAAAATCCACCATATTTGAGAATATCAAAGGAGACTTTTTCATCAAAAACCTTTTCGATAATATTTTCAATGTCCTTTATTCTATGGAAACGATTTGGTAAAACGTAAAAAAAGAAATTTCAACTCAATACAAAATTACCGAGAACCGTGTCTTAAGTTGATAAATTGTTGCACATTGCATATCTAACTTTATTCCACGGCGTTCATACAATTTTGTGTTCCTCCTGACGGGACCTACTACAATCCTGAGAGAGGGGGACGTCAATTTTGTAGTGGGTAATAATAGTCCAGGGGTATTCCTTGGATCCCAATTTTTTCCCAAAGTTCAAACTCGTCGTCGAAAGTTATTCCTCGACCGCCTGACTGTACCCTTTGAAATATTCACGCTAAGTTCCTCAGGAACTCGAGAGGTCTGGGGAAAAGCACAAAACTGAAACTTAAACTACGTCAACAAAAGTTTTTTTTTCGGGAGGGAAAATTAGAAAATTCCCCGTCAACAGCAAGGAGAAGTTAGCCCTTAGTTTAACAATTTATTATACCGGGGTTTAAAACGAGACGGAGAGAGGGGAGGAGGAGGGAGGGAGATGGAGGGGGTAGACGGAGGAGGAGAGAGAAAGGGACAAAGAGAATTAGGAAGGGATAGAGATGAAAGAGAGGGGATGTAGAACAGACAGCCCAAAATAAACAAGGTACATCATCAGATCTTTCAAATACTTTCCATGTCCGGTACAACATCAGATCTTTCAAATACTTTCCATGTCCGGTACAACATCAGACCTTTCAAATACTTTCCATGTCCGGTACAACATCAGATCTTTCAAATACTTTCCATGTCCGGTACAACATCAGATCTTTCAAATACTTTCCATGTCCGGTACAACACCAGATCTTTCAAATACTTTCCATGTCCGGTACAACATCAGATCTTTCAAATCTTGTACATATTTCCAGAACTCCGCAACTTGGGTAGCTAGAAATAAACAAAGGATCAGAAAAAAGCAGAAGGCCAAAATTTTCTGCCCTTTGAATCCCCCCTTTTTCGTGGCTAGCTCTCTCTCTCTCTATCTCCCTCACTTCTCTCTACATTATTTATTCGTATTAGAAAGGGAGCTAATTAATTCACTTGTTCTTTTAATTTGTTTTCCAAGTTTTCTCGTCTCTCTCTCTCTCTCTCTCTCTCTCTCTTTAAGTTCACCTTCCTGTCACATACTCGTACTTCTTGCCTTGTGTATGTCTTATTCCGTTATTCATCAAAGCTTGGAAGTAACAGCACACACTTCCTCCCAAACCCTTATCAATGAGAAGAATCAATTGGGATTTTCCGCTTTCGAAGATTTCGCGCTTTCTGCTTTGCAAATGACATGAAAAGAATCTGTTTATCACACAATAGCTTGTTGGAGATGTAAATAAAAGACGTGTGTTATATAGATAGATATAGATTACAGGGTGACTGCTTGTTCTGGCACGGCAAAGGCATTCGGTTAGTCAACAGAATGGCGCGGGTTCGATGGAAATTTATGCTTTGCCAGGTATTTGAGAACTCTGGGCTACGTAGCTTTAAGGATTAGGTTGTGGGAAGTGTCTAATAGGTTTCAGGTTATAAAGTTCTTTTCTTCACGCAGGCCTCCTATGTTTTCTTTACACTCGTGCAAAGCTAGAGCTAGCTTTGATCTCTTTAAACTAATGATTTACAATAAAATTCAAAAGTATGTCTTAACATGTTTCGTTTTTCATCAGATTGAATCAGCTTCTCTTTTTATTTCTAACCTATTTTTTTTTTTCAAACGATCCCTCCCTCTTCTAACTTTTCCCTTTTATCTCTCTCTTCTCTCCGACCCGCAAGGGTTTTGCAATCTTCAAATGGCATCATTTAAGCTTTCACAAACACTGTACCACTTACTTTGGTCGGTTTTTAAAACAAAAAGGATAAAAAAGAGAGCGCTAGAGAAAATGGGAACAAGAGATAAGAATGAGCGCTTGAGAGGGGAGAGAGGGAAAATGAGAGCGAACACTTGATCCATTAGAAATATGGGATGTAGGTAACTTCCAGGGCTGATTTCTACTATTGTTTCGAGGATGGGCTGGGTCCACTTTCTTAATTAAAGATATCGGGCCCACTTCCTCAATTGAAGATATCAACTTTAATCAAAGAAATCGAGAATAGAGCTTGACAGAGTCGAGGTTTACAATCAATTTGAAAACTTGAAACTGTCCAATATGTGGTGTACCTTGCTGATAATTGCCTTCAATACATTACTGAACGACATACCTTTGTCAAGTAGTGATCTGTTAAACTCCAAGACTAGTAAAGACCATTATAGAGGGATGTTCACGGGGCCGAGGGAGCCACAGTTTTTAGACCAACCACTTACGTTGTTGGAAGTTACTTTCCATGTCCGGTACATCATCAGATCTTTCAAATACTTTCCATGTCCGGTACAACATCAGATCTTTCAAATACTTTCCATGTCCGGTACAACATCAGATCTTTCAAATACTTTCCATGTCCGGTACAACATCAGATCTTTCAAATCTTGTACATATTTCCAGAACTCCGCAACTTGGGTAGCTACAACATTAATTGTGCTAGATCATTGTGAGTACCTACATGTTATTAGAAGTTGATCGATGATCTCTTTCGTAAACCCTCATTTCCCTATCCTAAATGCAGTCCTTATCATTATGAGGGTGCTGCTAACATGTGTAGCAGTGTAGCTAACAGTAATGTTAATCTTCTGTTTTCACAGTGTAAAACAAAATCCTTTGTAGAGCGTTGTGATTTATTACAACACACTTAACGAGAAAGAAAGAACGATTATTTTCCTCATTATAGGAAAAGGAAAGTAAGAAAAGTATCGACTTGAAACCAAGACTTAGTGTTTGAAGGGCGGACGGTACTTTCACTGATAGAGTAATAGAGGATCGTGAATAGAAGAATCGCATCGAAATTGCATAGCATCGTGCAACGAGGAAGGTTTGAGATCAGTTGGTTACACCATCTGACAGAATGGTTCCAGATTCCAGAACAGCAAGGGTGAACTTTTCAAAGCTACCAAGAAAGGCCACAACTTTGCCATGTTGATTTTCAACCTTCGATGGAAGGGGAACAATGAGAAGAACAAGGTTAACATGGCACCAATCTATAAAAGTGACCGTCCGAGAATGGCCATCAGCTCTTAAAGAGTGTAAAGCTGTAAAGCATTGCAGCAAATTTCCAGATGAAATCTTCTCGGGTAATTATCGAGGTATAATATTGTAACATTGAAGTATTTTTACGTTCAAGATAATGGTGATGGTAAATGATATAACAGATCCTCAAATGAGAACAAGAGGTATTTTGTTTACATTGTTAATGATATAATTGCAATCCAATTAGGGGATTCAATGTTTATGAAGCTTTCATTTCCGAGAAAAAAATGTTACATTTTCTTTTGCACTTTGTTGATTCTCATTATGGCAAAATTGTATTTTATTTTAACACATTCAAGGGGATGTTTCCCCATTTGGGAACAGCGTACTAATAGTGCCTCGATAGCAGAATGGTTATAATAAGGTGTCAGGACCTGATGGGTTAAGGGAATAAAATTCAAAATCCCTTGACAGTCATTAAAAAATATTCTATGCAACGAGAAGAAATATTTTATTTTAGCTTTTATTGAATCGACTGGGGAGTTCTCTTGAGTCTTATTATTAAATTGTTTATTAAAATTCTCTTTTACTGCTAACTGGTAATTTTTTCATTGCTCTATTATTTAACTCTACTACTGATTATTATTTAACTTTTTTTCTCTCTCCTTGATTATTATAACTTTTTTTTTATTCTCTTTGTTCATTATGTTTGGAAAAAGATCTAATATTTTCATTAACTTTCATCCTCTCTCACCCTCTTGTGCGTTCTTCTGTATTTTCTAATCGTCCAATTTCTCTCTGCTTTAACCCATAATTTAGATGTATTAGAGAGGTATCTAGTCTGATTGGTCTTTTTCCAAACCAGCACGAAATCGGCCTGAAGGAATTAAAGCTATGGTCAATGATGTCACATTTAGAATTAATTATCAATTAATTTTAAAGCCTCGAAAATGCATTGTTGCATACAGTTATTATGCCATTTTCATATTCAAACAAGCATGAAATATGAAATGACCAACTGATGTACAATATGATTTTAAAATACATAATGCATATACTTCTACTTCACTCTGCATAGTTGCCAGATTTGAATATATGTGACGTCATGGAGTGAGAGACAATAGGTAAATTCTGTTCACGTACCATGACATGGTTGTCAGATTTTTATGACGTCCAAAGGCATAAATTGGATCATTTCTCTGGAGTTACACGTGGTTGTCAAATGTACCGTCACGTCAACTGAAGTCACTCAAGCAATAAGGTTATTGCCACGATATTCACCCGTTGCCAGATGTACGAATTTACGATGACGTCATCAATTTCTATGTGTGTATGAAGATATTTGTTTTCGGGTCTCGGGTGCGGCAAGTCGGAAAAAAATTCCATACCTCGGCTGGGATTGAACCCACGCCCTCCTGTTTACCAGGCGAGCGCCTTGACCACTACACCACCGAGGTAGGTAGGATAATAGTGTTTCTACCTTTACGAGTATAAGCTTCGTGAACACAAATTTGGAGCATTCTTCTCCTTCCTAGTTTTATTGTATTCTGATTTTCCTGTAGGAAAAGTAATATTTGTGTATGGAACTCACAATAGACCTTGAGGTAGGAATCTCCTTCTTCCTAGCCTTTTCCTATTTAAATAGGGTAGGAATGAGAACAAAATATAGATAGATCAAAATCAAAACACATGAGTTAAATTTAATAAATAAAATTGGTTACAGTATAATTTCACAAAGATAAGGAAAATTCCAGATGGGGAGCGGCGGGGGAACTACTCAACCATAATCCTTCCTGCCTCAGTTCACAGCACCATCCAAACACACCAAGTCCCGAACGTCAAACGCCGCCAGGGCGCCAATTTTGACGCGGTAATATCTACCGCACGTGCCGCAACAACAGCTGCCACAGCTACCACAGCCAGCACACGAGCCACAGCTACACAGCTCATTCAACCCCAGAGGCACGTCGTAAAACTCCAGCATATTGTGTGCCACACAGTATTTCAGCGCGTTCTGAAATTCCAACTCTGTCATGGGAGTGGTCAAACCACTTGTCTGGGCTAGGAGATTGGTCAGACGGAATAGCTTGCTCTCGAGCGAGGCTTGTTGCAGGAAATACGCTGCTTGGAGGATCAGCTTCACTTGATTTTCCATTGTTAATTGGGGTAAGAGGAAGCGAATCTAATAGCGAATAGATAAAATGACAATACAGTCAATGCACCACTCGGTTGAAAATTTCGTTCAAGTTTTCTGAAAAATATTTTTGAAGGGTTAAAACTGTCCAATGTTTGAGAGGATTTCAAATTTTGTTGTAGAACTAAGACGAAGATGTTCAATAGGCACTGTAAAACTGTAGGACTAATTTTGCTTGATTTCAGACGTAAATAAATTGGCTAGAAATTGGAATTTCGAGATTTTCAACACCATGATATTCTAGTGATCCCTTGCCCTTATCAACTGGAGCCCTGGCTTGATTTAAATTGCGGCCAGAATGCGCAGGTACAAAAATCTGGTTTGAACATCACACGACTTTCCTTATCCTATTGAATGATGCTTATTTTTATAATCTATAGTAACTTTTACAATATCTCTAACCGTTTAGTGCTACTTATAATTTCTGCTCAGTTGCGAGGAAAAGGGATACAAGTGAAGAAAAGGAGATTGTTGTTTTTCTTTGCTAATCTGACATGGTTGTCAGATTTTTATGACGTCCAAAGGCATAAATTGGATCATTTCTCTGGAGTTACACGTGGTTGTCAAATGTACCGTCAACTGAAGTCACTCAAGCAATAAGGTTATTGCCACGATATTCACCCGTTGCCAGATGTACGAATTTACGATGACGTCATCAATTCCTACGTGTGTATGAAGATATTTGTTTTCGGGTCTCGGGTGCGGCAAGTCGGAAAATTTTGGGGAATTATAAAATCCATCGGCATCAAGCAATGAGCATTAGATCAGACATCAATCAACGTCAGACAAAATAAATATTTGAATTAACAAACAACAAACTAAACGGAGGAATAAATATTAATTTCTTGGGAGTCACTTCCAATGTACTATCTCAACCAGGACTGTTCATCGAAGTTCTGGGCCTGCTTTCTCCAGAAATAAATTAATATCTTCAGCCTTACATAAAAAAATTAACATCTTCAGCCTTTGAAGTAGGTAATATTGAATTAAATATTATTCCACAGAGGGAATTCAAATTGGACCTTTGCAATTAAAAGTTCGAACTTATGTTTGATAAAATAAATAAAACTTAAAACTGCCAAAGGTCGGTTGAAAGGTTTGGCCCGAAAATTCATAAATGTGGGGTACCTCCAAAATTTCAAAGTTCATATTGTACCTAACATATTGCCCCGCTCCTATTCCAAGTTAATAAACAAAACCTTTTTCAAGTTTTCTTGTTGTTCTTTTGCCTTCTTAGTTACAAGTTCAGTGTATATGGGCAAGTACTCGAACATGAAATATTGTACGCTGAAACTGATAGCAATAGCATGCAAAGGAGTAGAAGAGGGTTTTAGCTTTAGATATTTCGGTTAGCATAAGTACACAGAGCTAAAAGTCAAACGCCGAAAATTGAAAGTTATGCTTATGCCATGTCAGAATGAGCAATGAGCCACAATTTGATAGGAGCTAACAGCTTTAGGGAAACTCGTTCTATATTTTATCCCCACGCCTGGTAAACAGGAGGGCGTGGGTTCAATCCCAGCCGAGGTATGGAATTTTATCATCAATATAATTTGAGAATTTGACCACAATAATGGTATTAGCCTACTGCTGGAGTAAAGGGACTTTTCAGTCCTATGCGAGCAGTATAAATAAGCACTCTTATTATTATTATTATCACGTCACGTGAGCTCAAGTGATGTGATAGTGTGTTTCTACCTTAAGTCTTCTTTTCGTAGAAAGGTGTTAGATCTCATTCTCATCACGTTAGATTAACAATGTACATTTTTTGTTTGATTTCAGAACAAGGATCTCTGACGATAGTGCGTCGAAGTAGTACAAAAAAGAGCCTGAACCGGGGCTCAAGTGTGTGTTCTGTAGATGACGAAGCTCTGGACTCAGTAGATTTAACCACAGATAACCTGCCCGCTGTTGATACACCCGACGCCTGCGATAAAGCCGCGTTACGGTAAGTGTTTTATCCTCTCCGGGTCTCGAACCCTCTGAAAAAAAAACCGGTTTTCAAACGAATAGAATAAAAAATACCTCATTTATACTGGTAGGATGAGACTGAAAATTCCCTTTACCTCCGCAGTCTGTAGGTAGTTCCTAGAAAATTTTTACACAAAATTGATGAAATTCTCAGAAATATTTAGAAAATTTTCCTGAAGTTTCATGTCAATATAAATAATTGTATGTAATTTCAAAACTGTTTGAAGCTCAAAACCATTTTCGATATTACAAAAAGTAACAATTTTCATTCCAAATTGGAAGGGAAAGCACCGTCTTCATCTTCTAATGTGTCCATTCCCCTTATATTCTTCACTTTTGGTTTTCCCTGTGCTGATGTTTACGTCGTATCTCATCACTTCATACGTCATTATCTCGTCATTTTATCTAAAAGCATTTTTATTGCTCCATCTATCATTTTTCCTATCTCCATAATCTCCCCCTCCGTTTTATCGTTCTTCTCTTTCTCCCTCCCCCTCACATCATCCTCTATTTCTTCCCATCTTCCTTTTCACCTTCTCGTTAAGGAAATAATCGTATTACGTATACCAACCACGCGGCTATTCTTAACCCTTTTGACGCGGAACTCAAAGTGCGAAGGTAACCCGATATTGAGGGCGGGCCAGTTTTAGACCATCAACTTTTTGAGTCTATCTTGCCATCCCCTTTCTCAGTCTATCTTGTCATATCTCAAATACTTACCTCGCCTACTTTTCATGTTTCAGGTTGCGTTGCTTATTACGACAACTTAAAAAAGGCGAAATTTCCGCGGATTTATTGCAAAGAAATTTGCATTACGCCGCGAAAGTGCTCGAAGCTGTATTTATTGATGAAACTAAGTAAGTGCCTTTTTATTATTTTTGGATTTTATTTCCATGTCAAGAAAGTAGATATATTTTGAGTACATAACTCGTGTATTAAAAATTGTCTACCTTTTCTTCTCATCAATATGAAAAATGGACGTCGTTTGATGTTCAAAGTTCATCGTCAAAGTCTAGTAATATGAATAGACATGTAGATACCTAATACCTACCTATTTATGAAGAATTCTCAAGATTCAGTGAACAGACTACGTATTCGAAGAAATGCCTGAAGAAGAGCTGCAATGGATACTGACAGAGAATACAATACAAGAAAGGTCGCATGAAGAAAGAAAATGAGAAACTCGTAAAATAAGTAGAAGAAATGAGGATATCCAATGGGGAATAATGGTTATCCCATTCATGGTATTTTTCAACCCTTTCATGGGTTGATGTTTCTTCTGATACATACACTAGCTTGCACATTGTACATCTGTATGTTTGTACAATGTAGTGATAATGAATGAAATTGTATAGTAGGATAAGTGGTCATAATCAACGTTTTTTTTATATGTAGAAATATAGAAATATAATATAAAAATGTATGTTGTATGAATAATCGTAAAATACAAATACATGTTTCTCATACCTGGTCAAAGCTGTCAAAATTTGTGTTAGAAGTTTGATTTATTCAATTTTTGTCATCAAATAAAAATTCAGACCTTTATTTTTGATATCCGTCTTCATTATGAAATTTCCGTCTAAATTTCCACATTATTGATTTTTCCTGCTCAAGCCAGGATTTTTACTGCCCATTATCTGACGGCTTTGTCCAGACTGGTCAAAAATAAATAAATAAAAATAGGTATAACTAAGTAGTTACTTGTGTTTATAAATGTTTTTGTAGTAGTACGAGTATATTATTTATGTCAATGATTGTATTAGCTTGTTCGTGTATTTCTTTTTCCAGGTTTCCCAAGAATGTGTCCATTGTCTTCAGCCTAATTTTTCGTTGCACTGTTTCAGTTCCCAGCACCAATAGCAATAATTAATTCCTGGCTCCCAATGCTCTCATTTATAGGATTTTTTTTTTCTTTTTAATTCCTATTCCTAATGTTATTTTATACAGATGTAAATCAATTTAATCAAGTATGTATGGTATACATAGGGTTGTATGTTATCGGATATAATATGAACATAGTGTTTCACAATATTCTCATGTTTGTTGTACTTGCGTATTCGATAATCAATATCGGTTTCGTTCGAATGCTGTAGAGTGATTGGGGTAATGTGTATACTGTTCAGAGGATGACAGGGAGGGAGTAAGAGAAAGAGAGGGGGAGAGAGAAGAAAGAGAGGGAGGGTTAGGGAGAAGAAAAAGAGAATAATAATATGTTGAATAAACATTCCTGGATATAAAGTGGGAGCTTGTGATAAAATTGAATCTGGGTTTAGCATGAGGATGGTTGCTACTTATAATTTCTGCTCAGTTGCGAGGAAAAGGGATACAAGTGAAGAAAAGGAGATTGTTGTTTTTCTTTGCTAATCCCATATTACCATATTTGATCACCAATTTGCCACTTACTTAGTAAAATAAATACCCTGACAAGGTTGGGTGAAGCCCGATACTAATCAAGTAATCACAGACTCGAAAAATCGCATGATTATTATTTAACTACATATTTATTTTTTCACTCTTCCGAGGATTAAATCAGAACATCCTATTCAATACATATAGAATATAGATGACATCACCAATGTTGTAAAGGTTCGAGAATAAGTTTGAAAAGCTTAAAATGCTCATCATGGATGCTGTTACACAAAGAATTCGAAACTTTTCCATTAAGTGTGGAGGGAACTTAGTCATGTTTTTTCCCCACATTCACTTCGTATGACGTCTCTAGAGATGCACATTAGGGCATACTATGCACCCAGCCAGCACGCAATGGTGACAGGCCATGCCATGTATTGACATCCATTATACCTACCATGGTTACATAGTACCATCAACCATTACCATTATGATGTTATGTAATGTCGTGATGTCAAGTTTTATGACAACTTTTGAAACGTCGCAACCTTGGGATATTCGTGCAGGAAATATGAAATGTGGAAACTAACAGAGATACTGTCTGTCATAATAGTAGAGGGATTAGTATCGTTCTTAATGCTAGCCATAAACCAAGTACAGTCTAGACTTGGTGTGTAAAGGATTCTTTCGATTATACTATTCGTGTAAGGATGAAATTCAATAACTTCATTCTTTGTGACTTTGAAGAACTGAAGAGGCATATGTATACGCAAGTCGGTTGAATTAATCATTGCACGTTGCATAGTTAAAATAAATACCAGGCATTCATAAGAATTTTTCCCTTGAATGAAGACTGTAGTAGTGTAGTACCTATGTACTTAGTAGTTGTACCACTTTTGTGTTTCAGGAATTTTTTGTTATTATTAATTTTGATTTAGCAGGTATTTTCGTTTGAAAAATCGTCAAAGTTTGTACTCTTGGTTAAAAATATTGCCAAATTTGCCAGGTTGCCACTGAGGCTCTTTTCAAAAAGTACCTAGTTTCTAGCTTTACAAAGAAATTTAACAGTTATAAAGTAAAGTTTTAAACCTAGTTATACAGGGACGTTTTAAACTTCTTCAAAAATCTGTAGATTCTTTGGATGGTTATTTACAGTATGTATACCCCCACCCCCTTCATCAACTTTTCCAAGAAAAAGAAAAAATGCCAAACTTCAGAAAGTGAAAAATCCTTGAAAAACTCCACAGTGTTCCCTGGGGGAAAAGGGGGAGAGGAAAAAATAATTTAAGAGCAAGAAAAAAAATCTTTAACAATATTTTCTTTTTAAATAAAAATTAATAAAGGCTTTTTTTGGTTTCTAAAAGGGGTTGAGTTGGTTTCTAAGAAAAGCAATAGAAAATATTAGAGAAAGATAAAATAATACTACATTAGGGAAGAGGCCTCCAAATGACGACCTACAGAAGGTTCTACATTGATGACCAAAAAGGTTAAGGATGTAGATCAAAATGTTCCAAACAAGGTTTGAAAAAAATGTACGGTTTGGCCATCTAATTATGGCCGAAATTTTGAAAAAGCTCCAAAAGAGTTTAAGACTTCGGATTTTGGGCAAGTTGACACAGTTTTTCCCAATATTATTTCACTGTGTAAAACGTTGCGAATCGACAATTGGATACTCAGAATTGTCAAACATAACACAAGCCCCGAAAGGAAAAAAAAAAAAATGATACTGTATCATTTTTCTTCACACTTTCCGGAGAAACAAAAGACAAATAATAAGAAGGGAACGAAATTGGATAAAATAAAATAAACACTATTCCCTCGACATTTTCTCTCTATGATCAGAATGTAGAGGGTGAGGCATGGAGTAAGGAAGGGGGTAGAAAAGTGTGATGAAAATTGTGGTATGGTGGAGAAAAAAATCGACCAAAGTTCGAAGAAACTTGTATTACATGTATCATAATATGTATGGTGTTCGTATATCGCTATATCGGATGGACCTGAACATTTCTACTTCTTCTTTTCTTTTTTCCAGAACACACATTTTGAGCTGGTAACTGGATTTTTTTTTGACCAGGATTTTTTTTATTATGGTCTTTATTATTATTTTTTTTTTGTCATTTCTTTTTTCAAAGTGATGTGGGTTGGAAAAGCTTCATTACAAAAGTCAACAGAGAGAAAAATTGGTCGGGGTGTTTTTAGGATGGTCTGTATGTGAGTGTAATGGTTATGTATTATTATATCTATTGGTGTTGGAGAGAGATATTTCATTTGATATTGAGCCCGAGGGAGACTTCCCCAAACTCTTCCTCTTTTATCTCTCTCCCTCTCTTTGTCGTCCTATCTCTCACACTCTTTTCCTCACCCTCTAGAAAAAGAGAACGTCCTTTTTCCTCCCTCTCTTTCCCTTTTTATCTCTCTCACTCTTTTTCTACCCCTCTGGAGAGAGCTCTCTCTCCCTTCCTATCTCAATTTACCTCCCTTGCTCATCCTCCTCTCTCTCCCAATAGCAACACACTGTTGTAAGTGTATGATCATAAATGTATGAGAGACGAAATAAGAACCCAGGTTTTAAATGTTATGGTCCACAAGTCCACAGCGTCCCCCCCCCTCCCCTCCCCCCCATATTATGGTACCTTAGTGCGAACAGAATTGGGAGAAAGAGAAGACTTTTTTGCCTTCAACGAAAATAGAGTAGGCTGGAGATTAAGGATAATTAGAGGAGAAGAAATAAGAGGAAAATGAGTTTAGGCTGAGGTAGGCCACTTTACTGATTGAGACGCAGGTGTTCTTAGATTTAAAACAGAGAAAAGAAATTCTGCAGAAATGGTAAGTAAATAAGTAGGTATGCCCAAGTTTTTTTACTATTATTTATTTCCATAATAATAAAAATCTAAAGAAAAAATTCACCATGTTTACTGTTTAGTTACTTACATAATACAGGGTCTAGCAAAACGACTTCAAACGAAATTTTGATCTGATTTACACTGAACCTAAATTCTAGAAAAATACCGATCTTGATATCTTGAATATTAAATTAATTAAATTAAATGCATTTTCTTTGTGTTGCTATGTCACAACTTTGGTGCTCACTGCTCACGTGATTTCTTGAATAAGATCTATAGATTTTTTTCTTTATCCCTCGTAAGTCGTCAAAGTCGCTTAGGGATCGTGTTATTTTCCTGAAGTTTTCCATTGCAATCCAAGTATTCTATCTCTGTACCTAACTAATACAAACCCAACTGCCCTATAACCCAGGTCCACATATTCCACAGACCTCAAATAGCTCATGAATGTACAGAGGACTAATCAGCCCAGACTATCAAACTAATAACAATCCATCCGACTCTGGTACTAGAGTGTTACCCTAACTCTGAGAAATGGTCTGCCAGGAAAGAAAGGCGATGCTGTTGTTACATTTTTTAATATCGGTAATGTACTTCAAGTTTATGTACAAACCAAAAGGGGAATCCCCATCTCTCTAAATAGTAACACCGGTAAACTCCGAGGAGGGAAGGGGATGACAAAGGATTGAGGAGTAAGAACTGAATATTAATGCCACCACCATTCCGTCCCAGAGAAAGTTTTGTCCCGAACTTTTCAGCTTTTTTCACTCTCTTTTCTCCCCTGACATTTTACACTTGGCTGTCGTTTAACATTCAAGAGCACAAATAAAAGTTTTTACGAAGGCTCCCAAATTACTCATCACGTACATAGCCCAGGTGATTTGGAATCCTTTACCCCAGTGGCTAGTTGGTGAACCGTTTATATTCAATGATGCAGAACCTCTTCGGAAATTTCCATTTCATTGGGTTGTTGACGTTTTTCTGAAAGGAAACTTCTTTTGAAAGTGACTTTGATAAGGTTTTTTTTTTTTTATTTAAAGCTTACAACTTACAGCACAATACCTCAGTTGTCTCCCTTGGGTAGTTTGAAACTTGGAGCTTTCATTTATACATAGAACTGTACTGACGGTACTGCAGCATTGCTCTCTTTATTGAAACGTTTCGTTCTGCCTTATCTTATCCAACTTTTATTAGGTTTCTTTTAGCGTTTCATTGCATGTTTTCAGAGAACGTTGGAACTTGGATTGACACGTTCAACAAATTTGTCTGCTTCGCTTTGCTCTATACTGTAATGTAAAATTAATCCCTTAAGCTGTTTTAAAAAGATAGATGCATTTTTCTTATATGATTAGTGCCTGAGAATCATATTTGTGCCTTCACTGTTATGTGCTAATAAAATATATATTATATTCTATTCTACTTCAGGCGCGGATCTACAGATTTATGTTTATTGACCTCTAGACATGATTGGAGACTGGTCTGGTATAGTATCAGAGTTTTAGACAATAACTCTAATAGACCTTTCCAGTTCAAAATTGAATCTCCTAAGGAAAGACCATTTCCAAACGATTCTTTAAAAAGAACATTTATTTACAAAGCAAACCAGCTTTATTGGGATACGAAATCACCGAGCTTCGAAAATAATTTGCAGGATACAAAGGCAAACATTGATACAATAGCACAGGAAACACACTGTTAGAATGCAGGAAAGATGATAGTTCATTTCTCTGACAGATTCTGTATCCGCATCAATAGAAACTTTGTTGGTGCCATTTCTAAAGCTAGACTTGTCAACCGCATTTTCCTTGGCAGTATTGACCGTTTTATCAAAGTCGTACACATTCTTATCCATACCCTTTGCATTGTTGGCCTTGTCATAAGTGATAGCTGAGCTCATGTCAACTGGATATTTCACCATAGCCCTTCTTTTTCTGCACGGAGTGGTACGTTCTCCTGAAATGTTGAATGGAAATTTTTTCTTACTTTATGTGCAACTGCAAGCTAAAATATTGGAAACGTGCTAGGTAGTTCCTACTTCGTTTAACTTCCGACACGCTTGCTAAGGTGATGGTGATAATGATAAAAATATATAATACGAGTATTATGGAAACTCTGTAGCAATTTAAAAGGTTTTGTAAATCTTGAAAAGCTATTAAGGTATCTCTAAGCTATTATGTGTACCATGTACCTACAAGACAAGAGAGGATCTTCCTCGTGTACCTTAAGGAGCTCCTATAAATACGACTAAATCTGTACCTATATCCAAGGAAGGATGAAAAGTAAGTAAAAACATAAGTTTGGAAAGTTGAAGTGAGAATCTCGATACTTTTTTTCATCCAGGTAAAGTAAAGTTTTCTGAAAGAAGATAGAAGTTCCACTCAGCCAGAGTGGTTTATTTATGGAGTTCAAATACGTTAGGTATACATGTAGTTGTTTTCTCGTTGTATAAACATATGAACACAAATACACAATGTAAACAAACTAGCCTTACCTGGATCTATATCTCCATGGGAACCAACGCTCCTCGATATTCGATATCGCTGAGGGTAGCCATCGACACATAGTACACTCAAAACAATGGTACAAGTAACTATTAGGATGGTCCGGTTCATAGTAACTATCAGAAAATTTCACATTGACAACGTACAGACTAGGAATCGCATTCTCACGAGAAATTTATCACGACATTTGCAAGGAAAACGCAAATGACGCTTTTTAAAATAATTAAAAACAGTGGCCATTTTCCCTAATCTGTATTAAATGGTTGGTTAAAACTAGGTATGTGCTAAGCACATCCTCAAAGAATAAGATTAAAAAAAAAAAAAAAAGATACATCCCTGTCCAAATTACGCCACTCATAGTTTGGTGTACAAACATGGGAAAAACTTGGTTCATCAGTTCACCTTTTATTTAAATCTGCAGGTCGGACCCTCGAGAGTTCACATTATAATTCCCTCTTTTCCAAACAATATCCCAAATCATTTGAAATTTATACTGCAGAATGTACATAAAACCCTGCAAAGCTCGGCTCCTTCTTAGAATGTCACGAAGAGATCCGTAGTATTCATCATGTTTCATACAACAGCAGGCGATATTATTAACACTTAAAGCACACTGAAGTCTAAAATTTATTGTCCTTCCGGAGATGAGTGCATTCCACAAGGTCGACAAACTTCGATTCCACCGGAAATCGAATCTGGAAGCTTCGGTGTTCAATGGGATAAATTTGGCTCCTTCTTAGAATGTCACGAAGAGATCCGTAGTATTCATCATGTTTCATACAACAGCAGGCGATATTATTAACACTTAAAGCACAGTGAAGTGAAGTCTAAAATTTATTGTCCTTCCGGAGATGAGTGCATTCCACAAGGTCGACAAACTTCGACTCCACCGGGAACTGAAACTGGAAGTTGAAGCTCCAACTTGAAAATCGGCCACGAAGATCGAGAGCAGAGAGAGAGAGAGAGAGAGAGAGAGAGAGAGAGAGAGAGAGAGAGAGAGAGAGAGAGAGAGAGAGATGTATAGGGAGGGAGGGAAGGATGTTCTGTAAATGTTTCATTACATTACATTTACATACCTATCGAGAGAGATGTATTATTATGTTAAGACGGTCTCTTCCTGATCCCTTATGTGCCGCGTCCATTTTTGTTTAGGACTATTTCATTACATTACCAACCTATCTACAAAGGTAAATTGTTTATTAATAACAAAATATGAAAATGGAGTCATCCACGTGTAGGTAGTTCCGAAATGCAGCATTTCCCCCGGAAACAAATTGAATTTTGCCATAATAAATTAAAAGATAGGCGATTTTTTTTTTTATCGGTATTATTGAAATCCATGACGTCACTCGAAATGGAAATTTAAATGTAGGTGGATGGTATTGACAGAATTAAGCTTTTCCATTTACTCCTAGCATTGATAGGGGAAGAGGCTTTGCTGTGATAAAAATAAAGCAGACAACAGTTTGCTTTCTATCACATAGCCTGACAGGGGTCTGAATGTAGGATGGAAATTTGGAATGGGAAAACACTCCTCTGGTTTAGAAAGCAATGTCTTACCCAACTGCACCAGCAGGGACGACTAATCAGTAGATAATAATTGTTATAATTGCACAATTAAAATTACTTTTATTTCAGTGAACGAGGGATAAACATTGAATTAAAATTTATTCTTCCAATTTTTCCTAGTTTTCAAAAGAAAGAAAGAGAGAGAGAGAGAGAAAGAGAGAGAGAGAGAGAGAGAGAGAGAGAGAAAGAGAGAAAGAAAGAGAGAGAGAGAGAACTACAGGTTAAACTAGAAACGGAGGGAGGCAAAAAGAGAGATAAAATAGGAGTGAGAATGAACAGGAAAAGCAGAAATAAAATAATGGAGGAATGAGGGAAGAAGAAATGAGGGAGAGGAAGAAAATCTAATAATAAACGATTTTGAATTCACAACGAAGATTAATGAAGAATTCAGTTTGAGATAAAGAAAAAACTTTGAAACACAGAGAGACAAGACAATAAGACTAAGAAAAAAAATACGAACGAGCAGGATTCAAATAGTGAAATCTTTTAAATAGATCAGTTGCGCTTACTTGGGTGATGTTTCAAAGTCATAGAGCAGGAAAAATGAGGACCAACGGAATTTTTCTTTTTCTTCTACGACTTCTAGATACCGAGATAAATCGTTTTAAAAAATACCGGTACCTACATCGTAAAGTTTGACGTCACGGCATACGCTCCCGTAGGCGATGACGTCATAATTCATGACTTCCGCTTCGTTTGTTTGTGCGCAAGCGTTTCTGCGCATTTTGACGTGAAATCTGACGTCACAACTCTTTGAACTTTTTCATTAAAACGGCAATTAAAAATTGAATTTTCGACCTTTTAAATTTACTTTTTCGGAGTTTTGACCTCAGATTTGGATTTTTCACAAGTTTTTACGTAGGAATCGACCTTTTATTAATAATATTTTCCCAATTGCAACTCCTCCATTCTGAAACGAAAAATATGTAAAATAGAGGAAGATGAGAAGGAAAAGGAGAAACAGAAGGAAGAAAGAGGAAAAGAAAGAAGTTACCTGAAGGTATGCAGCCGGAAGAAGGAAGGATGAGACAATGGGGGAGAAGGAGGCAAGGTGAAGAATTTGACGAAGAAGATAATGTAAGAAAAGAACATGAGAGAGCATAAAAAGTATTGCTGGAATAAAGGCAAGAGATGAAAATGGAGAAATACTACTTGCGAAAGTATTGCTTTCGATTTAAAAGAAAGAAGAAAATCGAACGAGGGAACTAGAGGAGAGAGAGGGAGAGGGAGGGGGAGAGAGAGAGAGACAGAGGGAGGAAGAGAAAAATAAGGAAGTAACAAGGATCATTTTTATCAAAATAATAATGTTAAGAAAGTCAGGCGTTAGAATTATTAATTATAATATTACACAAAGAAAAGGTATACGGTATACCTATATAACTAACTATAGCTATGTACATTGTAGATGCTGTATAAAGGAATTAATTTGAACTTTCTTTGAACTATAAATAAAATTGTTAAATGGTTACTCTCCTGGAATTCGAACCGCAGTCCTCCCAGTTACAAATCAAATGTCTTTTACCTCGGGGACTACCTATACAAAAGCAGAACCTACATGTTACAAAGCCTAATGTACCTATTTTCGCATATTTTTTGGCATTTCTCAAAAGAAAGAGAACGGTATGAGAAGCTTTTCTTACAAATTTTGACAGCAAGATAACGCACCCAGCAGTGTAATTTACATCAGTGTGTATGTGAAAGTGTTTTAGTGGAGGAAGCTACAAAATGAAAAGGCTGTTGGTAGAAATTTGAAAAGCCTGGAAATGATATTGAAAAGGAGAAAGCTAATTTTCTCAAGCCCCTTTAAGTATTTTCTTGAGTTTGTATTTTGGAAGCCTTCAATACCAATTTATCCTTAGGACACCCACTCGTACCTTGTATACTTAATTTTGATTATTACCTATACTTAATTTGAAAAATATAAACTTGAGATCTCTTTAAGCACTTTATATCCTACGACCTACAGGCAAAGTACTTCAATTCAAGCACAGAAATTATTGAAAGAAACAGCAAATATTGAGGGGGCCTGGAATCTTGTGGGTTATAACTAACGCTACACCTACGCCACTTCTTTAAATTTATACGTATGTAGGTATAGGCTGAAAAGGAGTAGGTATAGACTTGAGATCTCTTTAGGCACTTTATATCCTACGCCCTACATCAAAAGATCAAGCAAAAGATATGATTTACAGGCAAAGTACTTCAATTCAAGCACAGAAATTATTGAAAGAAACAGCAAATTAATATTGAGGGACCTGGAATCCTGGGTTATAACGATAGCTAACTACCTAGCTACACCTACGCCACTTCTTTGAACTTGTACATTATATACCTAGGTATATACTGAAGGAGTAGTAGAATTTATTAATGAGAACAAAAGAAAAGGTTCTTATCTCTTACCATGGCCGATATTCTTCTTCGCATACCTCTATGGCCATAGCAGAGGAACAGAGTACAACAATGTGGTGAAAATTATAGTGTGGGGTGTTTGAGGATTGAGGACCATGCATAATGTGAATTTTTGGGCTCTACAAAGCATCCGATAAAAACGAATCTTTTTACTTACAAAAAAAAGTAAATATAATAACCACCACGAATACACTTAAAAGTTTTCTAGAAAACCTAATTGGCTTGGAAGATAGTGCACTTGCCTTGAAAGCGCTTTATTCCAACAGCCAACAGAGAAGAGGTCATACGCAGGCAAAGGTTAAAGGTTAAAACCACATCAGTAGCTATGATCAGAGTCAGAGCTACTCCCAGGAAAAACTAGAGTTCACTGGAGTATCTGTTTACACGGGATGGAAACTCGGCTAAAAAAAGAAAGAGTCAAAAAACAAAAAAATTAAGGGCATAATGGAATATAGTTCTGATAGAAATGTAGCACAGCTATCTGTCCTATACGTTGCTTTAAGTTTCCAGTAGTCATTTATGAAGAAGTAAAAAAAGTTTTTTCTTTCTAATTTTTGACGAGGAATCAAATTATACAATAGCAGTACAAACAAGAGATAAATTATTATCAATGTCAACATTACTGATAGATCTGGATAATGCGTTTTATTTAAGTTATTGTAGAAAGGTAGGAGCGTTTTAAGTAGGTAGGTAGATCAAAAACAAATAAGTACGTTTTCTATTGACAGAATACTCAAAGAATGTGTCATTGAATTTCTCGGGAAGTGAAAGTGCTCTGAGAATATTTCAAGAGATCAGGATCATGACAGCATTAGCCATATCAGAAGTGTAGCACAATATATTACACACATTATGCTCAAACACAATGGATCAACAAGAACATAATTTATGGAATAAGTGAAATAAGCATGATGAATGCTTAATGCAGCCAATGATCCGATGAGATCATTTCATGAATCTGAGACTTCACAGGTTGTTCACTTTCAAAGTAATATGGAGCAGTTGGAGCACACAAAAACATATGAATAATTCACGGCCAGAGTCTATCAATCAAAGGATATGACCTAAACGCCGATTGAGACTATTATTACCTCAGCCACTCCATATAAATTAAATTTAATTACATTTGTACCTATCTGTGTCTCACACGTACCCTTGTTGGTTAGCTTGTAAATAAATAAAAGTATCTATATCTCTATGTAAAAGACCCCATTTGATAGACATGAAAAAGTAAGTTCCCGCCCTCCCATATAACTCTTTGTCATCGCTAGATCTACGAGTATGTCTCCTCTATTCCCCGTGAGAAATGATCCATACCCATACCAACCCTTTTATTTCAATAATACATAAGGTATAGCAAAGATAACATAAGGTCTATCTTGTAGATGTATAGATATGTACGTATTGTATCTGGAGTACGGGTACATGTGTTATTCATACATTTATTTACATGATGCATATTAAAATATGGAAATGTTATGTGTTTTATTTTGCAACGCTGTTTGTTTGTCTAATATAGGTACAAGAGTATGAAAGAGAATAGGCATTTTTTTACTTTTTATTATTACTTTTATTTATTTATTTATACCTATATTGTTTTTATTTAATATCTATGAAGGGAGCTACCCACCAACTCACCTAACACCCCTATTTTCTATATATAGTACCTACTTCTATCTACATTTAATCCAAAATTATGTATTACATTTTCCTTTTCATTCGTAATTTTACTTCTCATAAAATCTTTTTTTGTTTTACATCAAAATGAAACCTCTCTTGGCATTTTTCATTCTTTTTCGAAGGTAAATAAAGAAAGATTAGGTTTTCATCCATGTTTATGATTCAAGTTGTGTACGAGTATCTTTTCAGTATTTCCAATCTACCTACATGGGTGTCAGTAACCTTTAGATCAATATTGTATATTATGTGTAGGAGTAGAGATTCGCGTTCATTTTATAGGCAATAAAAAGACTTCGTTTAGTCTGTTCAGATTAGGCTGCAGTTTCATTGGACAAGACTGATCATGGTATCTAGACTTTCTAGTTTAACAAAGTCTTGGGACATCCCTCATTCTCTATACGATGCGACAATCTGTTGAGAGCAAATGAGAAAGCCCTCTCCGTTGGAAATCCAAGATGGCGTATTCCCAACCGTCGAATGTCTAGTGTTCAGTTTCCAAAACGAAACCGTTTCCGCTTTCGAAAAGAAAATACAATTTGAGTTTTGGATACGTACACCCTATAAATATCTATCTGACCATCTCTGACCAATATTACAGACACCGTCTTCCTGTGGGAAATGGCAATAACTTTGAACCCAAGTATGTTGACACTCACCCCGACCCCTTGTGTCTATCCTGGCGTGACATATTTATTGTTTCACTTGGAGCACAATAAATTGGAAAAAGTTTGATGATACAGGTGTGTCGCTATTCCGAGCTGGAGATTAATTGGACAGGGTGATAAATGAGGAAACAACTAAGAGGACAAACAAGTCAAATCCGAGCAATATTTTTCCACGGGAAAGTGGAAAGTCGGGAAGAGTCTGATTTATGAGACGTACCTTAAAACGGGGTGGATACGCTATATCCAGCTGACCCTCTCTGAACACAGGATAAATCAAAATTTCAGTGGAATGTGAAATGAGAGTTTCGTTCCTATTAAACCAACAGTTTCCACCCACGCCTAAAATGGCGTAATGCAATATTCTTACTACGTCATATACTGTCAGTGATCGGTCCCTGAATATCCTGGAAAATCTAATGCAAAACGCAGCAAAACTCCAATGAGTGGCCTCTCGTCTTTCCTAAAAAAAATCATACAGTGGAGTGAGTACCTAGTTACCTAGGTACCTATGCCTTTGAAACTGGATATTTGTCAGTCTTATCCCATGCTCAAATCTTTCCATCTATATTCATACTGTTTTGTTCATGCATTTGTTTTGCTATCTAGGTTATCTTCCTTTCTTCGAATTTAAATCCACGTTTTCTCTTCTCGTCTCGTCTCTCTCTCTCTCTCTCTCTCTCTCTCTCTCTCTCTCCCCCTCTCCCTCCCTCCCTCTCTCTCCCCTTCCGTACCTTTTCCTATGTCAGTCTTATCCCATGCTCAAATCTTTCCATCTATATTCATACTGTTTTGTTCATGCATTTGTTTTGCTATCTAGGTTATCTTCCTCTCTTCGAATTTAAATCCACGTTTTCTCTTCTCGTCTCTCTCTCTCCCTCCCTCTCTCTCCCCTTCCGTACCTTTTCCTCTGTTCATTGTTTCCCATGTCAAATTATTCCAGCATATTCCTCTTTTGTTCTTCCATCACCTTCCAAGTTTTCAGATTCTTCCCGTTCACGTATCCCCAATATGGCAAACTTTACACAAGTCTGATGTGCATTGAATTTGGTGTGTACAGACATTTTTGATTTACATCAGCGAGGGAATTTGCAAGAAAATTAGGGCAAATTCCAATGAAACAAGATTTCATCATCGGGAATTTCGGGATCATAAAACAGAATTAGCATTTTGAAATCAAAATGTACTGGGTTGCACTTTCCAAATAATTTCATTATAAAGTCCTGAGATGGACGCGCTTGCTAGAGCTATCCACCAATATATGCAAGGATGATGATAGAAGGCACAAACGAAGTTACGATTATAGGCCATTTTTCGTCAGAGTTGCTAAAACGCGGTTAGTCGAAGCTCACTTACCCTCAAATTAAAGTTTTCCTCTCCTATCCTAGAAGGCGCTTTCTTTTTCTGAGAACCAGTCCATCTCATAATCATTACCATTATCCATTTTCATGGAAAAAATGCAGCCCTTACAATAACAACAATGACATTCCCGATCATAGAAATTGAAGGAAGCATCTGCGCACTTCGTCCTCCATTCTTCTCCATTGCTTCCTCTTCTCTTCCTCTCTAGTTTTCCGAACGTAAAAGAAATTATAATTTAAGATAGAAAAGTTCGTACGTTTCTACTTTACCGCCGCGCCGCGCGGCATTTTAGTTTAGTATTTCCGAAATCGGACACGGGAAAGCCTAGATCGCACGCCTTTGATTTTTTTATCGTGCGTATATTTATATTTTTGTGAACTATATACAAAAATGCGCCGGGCACACGTGGTGACAGTGTGGTGTTGACGTCAAAATTTGATTTCGGAAAAAAAAAATCTTTCATTTGTTTATTTTGGATATAAATCCACCTCTAGTTTGAATAAAATAATTAGCACATTTCCAACATATCAACCGAGAGTGGTTTGACGAATTTGTTTTTCCGTAATGCACAAATGAATTTACCTCGCTTTTTTACGATCTAAAATTTTCAATTGGTTCTTCTTTCTTTCTGTGATACACTTGTGTTAATTTCCCCCTCGTAAAATTTTGTATTTTTTTTCCCCGAAATATATTTTTTAATTAATAATTTCCAGTTCCTAAAATTGAATTTACTTACGGTTGACCATTTTCATTGAAAAATTTCAAAGTTATTTATTCTTTCATTCCTTCCGTTTTATCGTTTGTTGTTCGTTGTTTAATTCGAGTGAGGATTTTATTTAATTTTAATCGCTATGGTTAGTGCTCTAATAAAATATTTTTTCGGGACGTTTTGTGTAATTTGTAAAACCGGGGGTTCGTGAAGAGCCGGAGATAAATTGTGTTACCGGTATAAAGTTGAACGAGGACGGTGCGGTGTTCGGAAATTTTGGAACTTTTGGACTGTGGATCAACAGCGGGCAGGTTTCTACGCAGATGGTCGACAATATTGGTGCTGCCAATGAAGTAAATTGTAACAAAAATAGAAACCTCAAATAAAATTAATATTATATCATAATTTTCTCATAACTCCAGTACTATACCAGAAGAAGGGTGTTTTATAAATTATAATAAATACCTATCTAAAGTAACAATATCTCGCATATAGGTACAGGTAAAATCATTTAATTACATAGTTATATAAAAAAAATATCATTTTTCAGCTTCACTGACTAAAGCGAATAGTCCATACCATCACAGTACACAGTCCTGGTGGAAAGGTTGAACTGCTCTCCCCTAATTTGGTTTGAAAAAGTTGAAAATAAAAGAAGGAAAACGATGAGATATACGAGTACCTACATAGAAGTACCACTTTCAGTGCCGTTATTAAGAAATAATTTCCATCCCAATATCGAAAAGGTCGATACAAACTGCGCATAAAAAAGTTGAGACAAATTTGAATGGGGAATGAAATCACATCCACACCATTCATTCATTTCCAGTTCATTACCACAAATCAGTAAATTCAATTACTCGCAGGTTTTACTTTATATATCAATGTCAAAAAATAATTACAACACGAGAGAATTCTGCTGTAGAAACCTATACATCATTCTCTATCACTAGAGTTATCATTGTAAAGAGACAAGCAGATAACACAAAATATCATTTTATTACATAGTTAAATAGCACAGTTATAAGGCTATAAGAGGCTGCTACGGATGAATAAATATGGAATTAAATCCTAATGACCTAAATTAGAACCACTTAATTTAAAAAAAAAGCAATTAAATGAATTTTATAAAATGTGTACACTGTTGTCAGAGGTACGAAGGGAGAAGGGATAATAGGACCTTCAGCAGCAACAAGTGGCAACGTCTCATAATGTAATTTTATTCCTCAGTAAGTCAGTATTTGCTGTCAGTCTGCCCCTACCCCTCATCTATGAAGCAATTCCTTTTTTAGAAGCAAGAAAATAAGACATTACATTTTGTTTACTATGGGTACATATTTACATAACCTATAAGTAATGGTGGCTCCCTTCCTTCCCCACCAACTCAATTCCGAGATAGTAGGAGGACCTGACCCCCCCCCAAAAAAAACTGAGCGCTGGAAATTAAGCTCCTAAAGTACATCAAGGGACATCATTATGCATTTTTTATGCATCTACGTTTTTATTATGTAGGTGTAAAAAAAAAGTTGTTTTGACGCGTTTTACCTATCCGAAACGGGTAAAAATGTTAATGCTGGATTATCTTCACTGCTAAGTTGCGGCGCGCGCAACGAAAATTTTAGGCAGTTTTAAATATTAACGGTAAATCATCATCACAGGGTGGTACATATTAGGGTATTTTAGGTAGACGCGCAACGAAAATTTTAGGCAGTTTTAAATATTAACGGTAAATCATCATCACAGGGTGGTACATATTAGGGTATTTTAGGTAGATATTATATTACCTATAGGTACCTATGTTTACCTATTACATATACCATTCTTCTAGATGGTGTTCTTGTTGTTGTAGCGGTGTAGCTGCACTCAGGGGACTGATGGTCTCTAGCCAAGATTATAGTTTGGCCCGTCCCGAACCGCAGTCAACCATCATGGTCCCAAAATTCTTCTGAATGTAATAATACTCGTATACAGAGCTCCTGCTAATGCTTTTTGCATCTTAAACACCCACTTTCCCTGCATTGGAACGCTATTTTATTGCATTTTACAATAATAAAAAATCCATAGCGAGGAACTCAAATGGAATTAGTACCTTTAACTGTCAAGGCTAAAATACTGTCCCGCTTCAGCATTTCTAAAGCTTATCTCTTCTGATAGTTTGACATTTAGGGGAAGAAGTCAAGTCCCACAGTTTTCAAGATTGTCTCTATGACTATCTAACTTGAGATAGGTTTATTTCATCTACAGTTGGAACCTCCTCTAATACGTGCGTATATATTATTATGGTTATGGCACATGGTAGAATTGGCATCTCCACTAATGTCATTACTGTAGCATTGGCATCTCCACTACCTACATAATACAAAAGACATTATTATTTCAAATTTTATTATACTCTGCTTTTCATGAAGATTGGAGTCAAGAATTGAGAAACATTATGTGAGAAATCAAAGTCCGGTGATTATCATCAAAAAGCCAAAAAATTGTTGAGGCGTGAAATTAGTCGCGTTTGAAATTTTGAACAGTTCTCTCTCCGTGTACAGGGTTGTCAAATGATCCCTGTTCCGTAGAAAAGCAACTTGATTTTAAATAGCAATGGTTCTCATCCTGTATGGATAGTAACTTTTGTTGGAAATGTGGCCTTGTTTTTCCAATTTATCATGGGGAGAAGTCAGTGAGCGAATTACTTATGGCATGCGTCCGGGATAGGCTCTGCAAAAGTATATAACATTCTGACCCAAAACTGTGACGAAAATGTGAAATTTTAAAAGAGAAATTCACCAGAAAAAGCTTGAAAACTCTGTACTAAGTACTGCTTGAAAGTGTGCTCAGGAATTCAATTTTGATCACACACCGTGCATATATTATGTATCTTTATGCCTAGGTCACAATTTACAAAATATTTTGTAAGGAAAAGGAGCAGTACCGTGAACCTTGTTAATATTACATAATACCTTGGTATGTGTGTTCACGAGAATAATGTTCCCTTTATAACAATGTTTCATGTTTGTTTTCTTCCTTGAAAATGAACATGGCAGTGGTGTATTCGAGAGAAGATCCCTGTACTTAATTATTAGAAAAATAAAATTAATAAATATGTAACGAAAGACACTTTTTGATGTTTGACAGAGGAAACTGTAATTGCTCAGGTCTTATTGTCCCCGAAGCGAAGAGAGAAGAGATAGCAGAAAGCCAGCCGCTAACACGCTCTTATCACGTATAGTACGAGTACTCGTAAGTGACAACAAAATATAAGGTGAAGGCGAAATTGGCAAAAATGAGAATCAATTGTTCATAGGACTAAAACGAGAGAATGTTATCATTATCATGCAAGTAGTTTTGAGGAAATAAATGGAAAAGACCATAAGAATGATATGATCTGTTACCTACATAACTCCTAATTCTACGTAATAATTTAGAAGTTTATTATAGACATCATTTACATTACCCCATTTCTCTCCACCTATAGTATATCTATGTATACCCCACTGTGTCGCGAACATTTACATACAAAATCGTTTAAATAATGATCAGGAAATTTTACATCCTCCAGATTTTCACACATTATCAACATTCTCCGAGAGAAAAACATTGTACAGGGTGTTCCAAATGGTTGTTGATGTGATTTTAATTTACAGGTATATGTATGTAATGCCAAATACCAATGTACCTAATGGGCAATAAGTTTAACGTGGTAATGATGAAAGGTACTCCTCCAGATTTTCACACATTATCAACATTCTCCGAGAGAAAAACATTGTACAGGGTGTTCCAAATGGTTGTTGATGTGATTTTAATTGACAGGTATATGTAGGTAATGCCAAATACCAATGTACCTAATGGGCATATGGGCAATAAGTTTAACGTGGTAATGATGAAAGGTAGACCACGATTTTTCTAACAAAAACAAAATTGCGGCACATATTTGTGTTTCATTGAGAGGAAGCTTCTCTTTCCTTCATCTCAGACGTGTTCTAAATGTTTCAAATTTGTCAAAGCCGAAATGGTTCCCAAAGTTTACAGCTACCCTATAAAGTAGACTAATGGTGTTTACCTAAATCTCTTACTCTCGAACGGTATACATACAGAGCGCAGAAAGGATCCAAAAATAGGGTTAGGACTTAACATAAATTTTCCTGTATGTTTTCTAGAGAAAAAAGAAGTTCAGTTTAGCGGAAGATTTTTCCATTTTTGAGCTATCTTACTCTCGAACGGTATACATACAGAGCGCAGAAAGGATCCAAAAATAGGGTTAGGACTTAACATAAATTTTCCTGTATGTTTTCTGGAGAAAAAAGAAGTTCAGTTTAGCGGAAGATTTTTCCATTTTTGAGCTAGGGGTTCATGCATAATACAAGCGATAAAAATAAGGCTTCCATTTTCCTTGAATTTTCAGAAACAGTCTTCTCGTCGGGTGTTGTATCCAGATCCATTTTGCTACTTGACATTTCTATCAAGACATCTCTTTCGATGACTTCCTTTATTCCATTGGTTTGCACTTATTGCTCTTTGCAATATCTCCTCTAATTGCAAGGATTTTCATCAACATCTTCCACTTTGTTTGGATTCATCAATTTTATTCTTTCAATTCTTTCATACTCTTAAGGGAGAAAAACTTTCCGAAATGGAAAGAAAAGATAGAAATAGAAACGTGAGGGAACTTGTAAAATGTCACACGAGAAAAGCTGTGGCTGCTTTCCATTTTATTTCGGTATTTATTTTTTCTGTGACGAAGTCGAGAGAATTAAGATTTACGCTTGGCACGGTTTTAATTAAGTCGGAATTTAAAGCAATTAAGTTTATGGGTGAATGGCGCTTCTATAATACCAGAGAAGGTTGCGCTGTATATCAGGGTGGTGGTTTGAATTTCAAATGTACATAGTTCTCAAGAGTCAATACTTTATGGGTTACAAAATAGGTCACATATACATATCAATGCAAATATCAGATGATATTACATTATCTTCAGCTTCACTGACTAAAGCGAATAGTCCATACCATCACAGTACACAGTCCTGGTGGAAAGGTTGAACTGCTCTCCCCTAATTTGGTTGGAAAAAGTTGAAAATAAAAGAAGGAAAACGATGAGATATACGAGTACCTACATAGAAGTACCACTTTCACTGCCGTTATTAAGAAATAATTTCCATCCTAATATTGAAAAGGTCGATACAAACTGCGCATAAAAAAGGAAAAGATACTCGTACACAACTTGAATCATAAACATGGATGAAAACCTAATCTTTCTTTATTTACCTTCGAAAAAGAATGAAAAATGCTAAGTATCATTTTGATGTAAAACAAACAAAAGATTTTATGAGAAGTAAAATTACGAGTGAAAAGGAAAATGTAATACATAATTTTGGATTAAATGTAGATAGAAGTACTATATAGGAAATAGGGGCTCATAGATATTAAATAAAAACAATATATAAATAAATAAAAGTAATAAAAAAAAAATGCCTATTCTCTTTCAATTTCAAAGCAAGTCTTAAATCAGCTCAAGAAATCTAATAAATAAATTAACTTACAAAAATAAATCCTTGGCCAGCCAATCTAGTCATCTTAAAACAAAGTCTAATCTACCTCTATAGAGGACGGCGGGGTAACTTTTGAACGGTGCGGTGTAACTTGCCCAACACCAACCTGTGTGCCCCGTGTCCCATCATGGAAGACCGAAGTTCGTGTAAGGAGGTGGTTCACAAATGTAACAGTGACCCTGGAGGGGGCCGGAGGAGTATTGGCATCCAGGAGGACTCGGGAGGAGGCATATCCAGACGTACCAGGTCTGGAAGCTCCTACTCCCATATCCCTGTGGCGCGGAAGTGTGTACTCACCTTGGACGGATACTCTTATGTGATAGGTAAGTAACTATTCTGACCTGTAGATCTGTACCAATGATTTTTTTTTTGTTTTTTTTTTTTTTTTTTTTTTTTTTTTTTTACATTTCAACGGTTTCTGTTTGTTGTGTGCAATGCTTTTCAATTTCGGGGGATCTTGAGCTGGACTCAATTTGAAACCAATCCATTTTGTGCAGCTGGAAAGGTAGTTGGCGGTTTGTCTGTTATACTCATCCAAAGTTCTTTCACCGTATAATCTAACAGAGTAATATAAAATATTTTACGCCACACCGTGCAACTTCTAGATCCAGATTTCTCGAGATAAATCAATTTTTACCCATTTGTAACTCGTCTAGAAGAACCTTTATTTGCTATTCCGTCCTATAGATCATGTCACCTGAAATTAAACAAGATAGGCAGGCAGCTCTATGTCACTTGAAAGTGGCTTGACAGAAACACACGCATTGTAATGACAGAGCTGATACTGGGAACTGTAAGTGACTTTGTCCTGATGAAGTGACATGCTTCTCGAGACTACTCGAGAGTAATATTTTATAGTCCATAGTCCATTGAAGTATTTGCTGCTTGAACAGTACGGATAATTAACCTGACGAGTACCTATACACTGTTTTCATACAGGGAGGCACTTTGTGTACCATTTTTGTCTTTCAGTTTACATTACACTACACCTCGAACATTTTCAAATTTTTCAATAGGTAATTACAATTTTCAGAGTGGAACTTAAAGTTTGTTGCCAGCTCTCCCTCTCTCACCAAAACCTTTTTGTTCGTAATAAAAAGCTCTTCGCAGCATTTTTTTTCTTCGAAATACCTCTCGTAAATTAAACTTGGAGAAAAAAAAAATATGCTTCTTTTATCATGTTTTCTTACAATAAAGATGGAAAAAAATCGTGAATTTCCAAAAGAAGAAAAAAATCAGATGCTTTTGGAAAGTACTAAACTCAATTTTTAAGGGTGCCAGAACTTTATTATCCTTGAATCTAATAAAGATTTTTGTGCAGGGCTGAAATAATGAGTACCTCCACTGTATAAGAAGGACGAATTGTTCTAAGGCAAACAATTTGAGCGTCAAAAATCATAAAAAGACAACACATAAAATTTTAGATCGGCAATATCAAGAATACTTCAGATTGGATGGGATATAATAACTGTGAGTAAGAAGGAAGAAAAGGGAAGATATCATTGAAAGATACCCTATTAGGAATGGAGTGATTTTTGTTGGACAAATTGTCAAAAATAGAAGATTGTTAAGAAATCTGTGTTATATCACACGTATTTCTTATATCTTTCTCATAACAAGGATTTATTTTCATCGTTTTTGAGTCAACAACGGTAATTACATTAGCTCTGTATTAAGTAATACTAGTATGAACTGTGTTCATGGTTAATCCCGCCATCACTAAAAGAGTCTTCAACCTCTCTATGGAATATACTGGCATCTACATACAAGTATCTACCATATTACTCGTACATTTTTGTAGACGAGCTCTATTCTCCGTCAAAATCTTGCTGTCAATAGTGACCGAGAAATATTACCTTCTATCCAACAATACTGCTTCAAATTACATTATATCAACTAACTTGCATCATACCCACCTAAGGAGTGATTTTTGTTGGACAAATTGACTGAAATAGAAGATTGTGAAGAAATCTGTGTTATATCACACGTATTTCTTATATCTTTCTGATAACAAGGATTTATTTTCATCGTTTTTGAGTCAACAACGGTAATACCAATTACATCAGCTCTGTATTAAGTAATACTAGAATGAACTGTGCTCATGGTTCATCCCGCGATCACTAAAAGAGTCTTCAACCTCTCTATGGAATATACTGGCATCTACATACAAGTATCTACCATATTACTCGTACATTTGTAGACGAGGTCTATTCTCCATCAAAATCTTGCTGTCAATAGTGACCGAGAAATATTACCTTCTATCTAACAATACTGCTTCAAATTACATTATATCAACTAACTTGCATCATACCCACCTATAATTAATTCCTTTATACAGCATCTACAATGTACATAGCTATAGTTAGTTATATAGGTATACCGTATACCTTTTCTTTGTGTAATATTACATATAACTAATAACTATGGATGAGTAAAATAACCACATCACGCTGAGTATTAATGTAAAATATATCCTACTTTTGCTCGAGATATCAACGAAAAATACGTATACCTATTTATCATGCTTATGCTTTTTACGATGTACCAATTAATTCCTTTATACAGCATCTACAATGTACATAGCTATAGTTAGTTATATAGGTATACCGTATACCTTTTCTTTGTGTAATATTATAATTAATAACTATATGAATGAGTAAAATAACCACATCGCGCTGAGTATTAATGTAAAATATATCCTACTTTTGCTCGAGATATCAACGAAAAATACGTATATTTATCATGCTTATGCTTTTTACGATGTACATAAAGTAGATCATGCTTCATACATGGAAGAACTACTTCATACAATGTATATGTACTTACGAAAACAAGGTACACAATGCATACAAAGCATATTCGATGGGAGAGGAAATTTTCCCAAGGAAAGAAGAGGGAGAAGGTAAGGAGTAGTGAAAATGGAGAGTAAAATTGTAACCATAGGGTGGTTCCGAAGTTCGAGTTTTGTTTAGCTTGGAGCTCCTGGAATGGTTGAAAAAATGTGGTTACTGGAACTGGGTGTTCAGTCTTGTACCCCCCCTCATCTGAGACCCAGTAGGTCTCATAAATTGAAAATAAATTGTTGAATTAATTTTACTTATTCTGTATTTATGTTTTACTAAAGCTCATTATCTATTTGATCAGCTCAACCTCTAAACAATGTTGTACCAAAACATCAAAGTGTATTCCAGCTTTTTCCAAACCCTGTAGCTCCAGTCTATTTTATTTTTATTATTATTATTTTCTTACAGCTTAAAAAATAAACCATTGTTTCCATTTTATTAAAAGAATTAATGAAATTGTTTTTCCTTCAGCCGCTAGGAAACTTTCCTTAACCACTCCACAGTATAAAGTTCACGATAAAAGTACAAAGCCGGAACAAAAGGTAAAAACTTTGGAAGTAAATTTAGCAAACATGCTGTTTGTTGTTCAAGGCAGAAGGAGTTGAGGGGAAATTGAAAGAGAAAATATTGGGAGGAGGAAGAAAACACAAGAATAGAGGAAGGAAATGTACCTAAGTGGCGGATCTTTAGCTGTGTCGTCGACTTTTGAATGAAGGAGGAGGAATGAAGTGCTTAGGATTAGATAATGAAGTCCGAACTTTGAAGTTTAACTGGGATCGAACTAGAATTCTAGAACATATTTCAAACAATTTTATGCCTCTCTCCAGCCCTCTTTCTCTTTTCTATGACCTACTTTATGAAAAATTCCATTTAAATTTATTGCTAATTGGTTTTTTCCCTGTTTCCCTGATTTCAGGTAAGCCTTTCAATTCGACACTCGGACATGAATGCCATTTGAATCAATCTCAGTAAGTCCATTGCTAACCATTCCGTCTTGGTAAGACATAGTAAGTAGCACTTATAATAGTCAAAAGTTTTATTACTTTAAATACAAATTTAATAATATATTATTTTATTCTATTCTACTTATAATAGTCTATTGTTCGACCGGTTGTCATCGTGGGTTTGTTTCCCATTCTAATAGGGGTTATACCCAGGAACACTCTGGACTAATGCCGCCCAAGATAGACAACAGTGCGAAAGATATTGGGAGAAGTCCTTGCTCTGGATGGGGATGATGAATATTGGAGAATTTCTATGAACTTGGCTACGCCACTGGTCGTCACGTTACTCGTTACATAGTTTTTCATTTGATTAAACTCCAGTGTCTCGTGGCAAAGGCTGGCTGGCCTTTTGTTTTCTCTTTCGATTTCTACTTATAATAGTCTATTGTTCGACCGGTTGTCATCGTGGGTTTGTTTCCCATTCTAATAGGGGTTATACCCAGGAACACTCTGGACTAATGCCGCCCAAGATAGACAACAGTGCGGAAGATATTGGGAGAAGTCCTTGCTCTGGATGGGGATGATGAATATTGGAGAATTTCTATGAACTTGGCTACGCCACTGGTCGTCACGTTACTCGTTACATAGTTTTTCATTTGATTAAACTCCAGTGTCTCGTGGCAAAGGCTTGCTGGCCTTTTGTTTTCTCTTTCGATCTCCATTGTTCTATTTGAAACCAATTTATTGTTCTTCACTTTTGTTGTTGTACTTTTTCCTTTCCATTCCTTTCTGTTGTGTAGGTTTTCCAGAGCTATGGCTCCGAGTGGAGGGAAATGAGAAGAATATAAAATATGAACAGAATTCAATGAATGTCTGATGAGAGTTTAAAAAAATTCTCGAGCTCTCTTGCCTGGTTTTCATTTTTTAATAAATGGAAAATTGCCTTCGGCGCATGGCATATGCAAAATGAATAAGTCTGTCATTATTTATTGACTCATTATTTATGACAACCTAATAGGAATAAAATTATTTATACTGCCATCATAGGACTAAAAAGTACCTTTAATATCGCAGTTGGAAAAAGGTCACATTGACTCACATTTTTGAGATACTTTCATAGTTTTTCTTTAGAGAAGGGATCTATTCCCAGAGTGATACGATGAGAACTATTTCTAGTTTCTAGGTAGATAAAGGTAGAAACACACTACCATCACGTGACGTGCCATGAAGTGACGTGATGGTAGTGTGTTTTTACCTTAAGTCTCATCTGGCTCACATCACCCTTAGCTCACCCCTAGGTTGGTGTTATCACATCTCATTTGCATAAGTATGACACTACATACCGCATGTCGAGAACTATTTCTAGTTTCTAGGTAGATAAAGGTAGAAACACACTACCATCACGTGACGTGCCATGAAGTGACGTGATGGTAGTGTGTGTTTTTACCTTAAGTCTCATCTGGCTCACATCACCCTTAGCTCACCCCTAGGTTCGTGTTAGATCACATCTCATTTGCATAAGTATGACACTACATACCGTATGTCTGACTCGGATTTGACTTGTTTGTCCTCTTAGTTGTTTCCTCATTTATCACCCTGTCCAATTAATCTCCAGCTCGGAATAGCGACACACCTGTATCATCAAACTTTTTCCAATTTATTGTGCTCCAAGTGAAACAATAAATATGTCACGCCAGGATAGACACAAGGGGTCGGGGTGAGTGTCAACATACTTGGGTTCAAAGTTATTGCCATTTCCCAGTATGTCTGATGTGTAATTCACTATACATATATCTCTGTGCATGTTTGTAACGTACCTTACAATTAAAACAAAATAATTACTGGGTTCCCGACCTCTCTACATACCCACGCTCATAGCTGTGCTAGGTACAGGAGGTACTCAAAACATTTCTTTTATTGTAAAAAAAAAAGAGGGAACTAACTGCTAAGGTCTTATTTTCCCGAGATCGAAAAGAGAAAGAAGACAGGATAGGAGAAAGCTAACCGTTCCGAGAACGAACATTATCCGTACAGGATAAAATCCGCCCCGGCGGGAATCGAAAAGCATTATTGTTTGATTTACAGACTTTAAATTTCGAAGAAAAATAGTCATACCTAGCTATGAAGGTATAATAGTAAGTTTTGTGCTTATGTGGGTACTGGGTATACTTCTCGGATGAAACTAACGGATCCCTTTATCAAAGCCCAGCAGAGATTTAGCGCTCCGCCCCGCCAAGTCAAGAAAGTTTGACAGGGCTACTAGAGATCTGATGTATTCAAATCATCTCATCTTAGGTACATTCAATCATGGAAAGGTCTTAATAAATTAACAAGTTCTTAACCTTTTACATTTTCTAACTGAACCTCCTTTTCTTTTACAATAGTTCGTAGTTCCATTCAAATCATCACACATTCAATGATTCAATCATGAAAGGGTCTTAAAAATAAGTAAGTACCTCCTAACCTCTTTTACATTTTCTAACTGAACCTCTTTTTCTTCGACAATAGTTTGTTACTCAGTTTGGGATCTACTGGTCTGAATATTCAGATCATTATGTATGACATGAATAATTCAGACAATCTTGTGTATACGGTAAAGTGTAATGTGACATCCAATCCAATGTGGGACACCTGTCTGAGATCATTCCTGTAGAAATCTAAATAGTGTACGAGTTTCGTATACCCGTACGCCGTACGCCCTCTACATTTCCTTCATTTTCCTGGAACGATAAATTCTAGCCCTGAATCCCTTTCTTATTACTTCAGATTCTTTAAAGCTGTGTCCACACGAAGTCGATGCCGTCGATCGACTCGATTGATGTCGACTGAAACTGTCCACCCTGCCTCGAAAACATAGATTCATCCCGTTGATCGACCATGTGTGGACACAGCTTTAGATCCATGTAAATTGTACACCCTAACCCAAAACTTCAAGGCACCTGAGGTACTAGGTTGAAATCTCGACTGGGGTGGCAGTTTTCTGACTGAATGAGTCCGTAAAAGTCCGGTCACAATTTCAGCCCCAGGAGGGATTTAAACCTGGCACCTAAAATTCAGGAGTCAGGATTTCCGTTCTCACGTGAACTTTGTCCTAAAACCTTGTTTATACTGCCATCATATTAGAACTGAAAAGCCCCTGATAAAACCATCAGTTTACAACACTCTGGTGACATCTTTTCTAGATACAAAACGCATTGCAAAACGAAAAACACATGCAAATGAATACCTCCCTGACCAGCACATGCCATGGAAGTTGTCATCACGAGATAAGAGAAAAGGGATCATTTGTGCATCACACAACATAAAATTAGAGAAAACTTTAGGTCATGTTCAAATTATGTGTGCACAGTTAGGTACGTTTTACGTGTATTTTACAGGACATGCTAACTTTATTGTGAGAAAAGTGCAAATATTTACGTTGATGTTAACACTAGTTTTGTATACTTAATACTCGTACTTACGTTAGGTTTATGCTAATTTTCGACGTGAAATACAGACACATCCTTCCTTCCCTGCCCTAAACGCTACATCATTATTAACAGCCTTAATTAGGAGCTTTTTCGAGGCATCCATGAATTGAGGTGAATTTTCCAATTGACAAAAAGTACTAACAATAAATAAAATTAACGTCAATGAGGCATTTATTCCAAAGGAAATCCAAACATTAAATTCAGCAACATAATAACCAACGCCACGTCAGACCAAGCTCTGTATATTTATGAGCTATGAGGCTAATTTTAATTGCTTGAGATGCTGAGGCCTAGCCCATTGGCCTGTTCAAAATAAGGAAGAAAAAATGCTAGTTATGGGCCATAAATTTTTGAACTCAGTACGCTGCGAAGGCCTTTAATATTATTAAGAATTAGATAAGCCCTTCCTCTCCCTCTCACCCGCTTAATCTTTCTCTCCTCGCCTCTCATTCTCTCTCTCCTCTTTTGTTCTTTAATAACCTCCTTCTTAACCTCTGTCTTCTTTCCCTTTTCCTTCCTTTCTCCCCATTATCTCCCTTCTCATCAATCTCCTTCTCTCTCTCTTTCTTTTCTCTCTCTCTCTTTCTTTTCTCTCTCTCTCTTTCTTTTCTCTCTTTCTCTCCCCAAAGCTCATTCTTATCTCTCCCTCTCTTTTGTTCCCCATTTTCAAAATCTCTCTCTTCCTCCATTGCATTTCCACAATCTCTCTATTCTCCTACCTTATGTTTTCCTGCCCCTCCATCTCCTCCTCTCTCTTCCCTAATCTCTCGAGGCTATCCAAAAGGCTAAATGATGCGTTTGGACTGCAGCCAACATAATGGTGGACAAGGCGTAGAAGAGAAAGGGATATTAGGAGGAGGAAAAGTGAGAATAGATGACAGGAAGAGGAGGGAGAAGGGACAGGGTCGAGTAAACAATCCTGACGAAGACAAAGTCTTGTATTTCAAATTTCAATGTTCCCTCCCACTCTGAGTTAATAATATCGCCTGCTGTTGTATGAAACATGATGAATACTACGGATCTCTTCGTGACATTCTAAGAAGGAGCCAAATTTATCCCAGTGCCCATCTCAATTGAGTGGAAGGAAATGGGAGGTTAATAATATCGCCTGCTGTTGTATGAAACATGATGAATACTACGGATCTCTTCGTGACATTCTAAGAAGGAGCCAAATTTATCCCATTGCCCATCTCAATTGAGTGGAAGGAAATGGGAACATGAAGGGGATGAGAATTCAAAGGGATTATAATTAAATACGTGCCTTGAGGGACAATATTGAAATCCACCCCATCCCTCTCCATGGCACCAATTGAGCCCTTTAACTACCAAATGTCCACGCCATGGTTGATTATATTTTGTATACTGAGGAAAAAGAATCTCAATCAAGTGACTGGTTTCCAGAACTCTACTTTACGGAACTCACCCTATATCATATCAGGAAGCTCGACACTTTGATATAATTATGTAGTATTCCAACAACCTATAAGAGGGGAAGTAACCTAAAAACAGGGCTCGTCTCAACTTCATTTAGCTAACAATGTGTCATAGTGTAGTGTAATACCCATATCTCATACGGATACATATCCTGAACATGTAGGAAATAGTTGACAGCTGGGTACTAACAGGCCACGTTGGCCCAAGACGTATAGAAAACAGCCTTTTCCACTCTCCTCTATCCTGTGCAATCTTCATTCAGTCTTGCTTTCTGATGGAGTTACTTCGTTTGTTGCGCCATCTTCTCACAGAGTCAATCCATCTCCTCCTTGGACTTCTTTCTCTTCTCCATACACCACGAAATATCCAAATCCAATGTCGCCAAATCGCCAGTTGTAATATAGGTAGTGTCTTGTTCTACTTTTGAGAAACGAGTGATGAATGATGTCTTATTTCTCCTCCCAAATAAATGTTCCAGTGAAAAATGTCCGAAAAGAAGGAAGCATGTTTGCTGAGGGCTAAAACGCCGTTATCCTTTGTGTACGAAGGCGTTTTTCATTCTTTCTTCTATCTTTCTCTCATGTTCATTTTTTATCCCCTGTCACCACAAACATGTGACGCATACGAGTTCGTCATGACATGTGCTCTGAAATACAGGGTGATCTTCATAACAGGAGAAGATACAGGATGTATCAGCTATCAGTTGATTATCAGCTATCAGTTTGAACTCGTTAGGAGCATGCGTTCAATTAAAATCTGGTACATCACATAATGTGTATAATATGTACGTATACCTACCTACTTCGGTTCAGCGCACATCTACATCACTAGTGCCAGGAACACTTTCCTCTGTATGTTTTTCCTCTTCTACTTTCGTCACAAGGTGTACAATATTTCATAAATTCAAGCTGTTTTTAGAGGGTTTTCGGGTCCTTATAACGAAATTTTACAATTCAGTTTGTGCTGGTATGCTTGAGAACGTGCATGCCTCAAGGAGTTGATAAAGTTGTGCAAACGACATCCCTTCAGTTACGTACAGTCATAGGGTTATACAATAACCATAGGGATACGACGACCAAATGACAGTCGTCAGTAAGTTTTGTAAATAACAATTTTCCTTCTCCTATACGTATTTATTCATCGCCGCTTTCGAAGCGAGTAAGTTGGTTTGTGTATTCAGGAAAACACAATTACTTTTAAAACAAAAGTCACTCTGAACTGTGAGGACTGGGAGAGAATTATGTTAGGGGCAGAGTGGGAGGGAACATTGAAATTTGAAATACAAGACTTTGTCCTCGTCAGGATTGTTTACTCGCGTGGGAGGGAACATTGAAATTTGAAATACAAGACTTTGTCCTCGTCAGGATTGTTTACTCGCCCCTGTCCCTTCTCCCTCCTCTTCCTCCCTGTCATCTATTCTCACTTTTCCTCCTCCTAATATCCCTTTCTCTTCTACGCCTTGTCCACCATTTACTATGCGAATTTCTAGATGGAAAGTATTTCCAGACTTCCAAGTGTAGGTAGACATTTCTATTTCAAGTTCTAGCAGTTGTTGTTGTGATGTTTACTGCTAAAATGAAATCCCTCCTCGCTCTAAAGTCCAAACAGGCTAAACTGTTCCAACTTCTCACGCAGCTAAAACTGACACAGTCTAGATGGAAAGTATTTCCAGACTTCCAAGTGTAGGTAGACATTTCTATTTCAAGTTCTAGCAGTTGTTGTTGTGATGTTTACTGCTGAAATGAAACCCCTCCTCGCTCTAAAGTCCAAACAGGCTAAACTGTTCCATCTTCTCACGCAGCTAAAACTGACACAAATCTTACAGTACGAACCGGACATAGTACCCCCTACCCACATGCCAGGAAAAGCTAGAAGTGCCATACAAACTGCTTCAGGTTTTCTTGCTTTACAGCAGCTCGTGCAACCATAGGTACGTCCTAAATTCAGAGACTTTGCAAACAAAAATACCCATTATGTACCTAGTAGGTATGGATATTGGATTTCTTCCAAAGCAAAGAACTCTACATACTCTACAACGCGAACGCAAAATGATTGAATGCGACCTCACAAACATACGAGTACATTATGGAAACAAGGATTTGCCATGTTGTCAGCAGAATTGAGCTTTGCAGGGTTTCTGCAGTATAAATTTCAAATGATTTGGGATATTGTTTGGAAAAGAGGGAATTATAATGTGAACTCTCGAGGGTCCGACCTGCAGATTTAAATAAAAGGTGAACTGATGAACCAAGTTTTTCCCATGTTTGTACACCAAACTATGAGTGGCGTAATTTGGACAGGGATGTATCTTTTTTTTTTTTTTTTAATTTTATTCTTTGAGGATGGGCTTAGCACATACCTAGTTTTAACCAACCATTTAATACAGATTAGGGAAAATGGCCACTGTTTTTAATTATTTTAAAAAGCGTCATTTGCGTTTTCCTTGCAAATGTCGTGATAAATTTCTCGTGAGAATGCGATTCCTAGTCTGTACGTTGTCAATGTGAAATTTTCTGATAGTTACTATGAACCGGACCATCCTAATAGTTACTTGTACCATTGTTTTGAGTGTACTATGTGTCGATGGCTACCCTCAGCGATATCGAATATCGAGGAGCGTTGGTTCCCATGGAGATATAGATCCAGGTAAGGCTAGTTTGTTTACATTGTGTATTTGTGTTCATATGTTTATACAACGAGAAAACAACTACATGTATACCTAACGTATTTGAACTCCATAAATAAACCACTCTGGCTGAGTGGAACTTCTATCTTCTTTCAGAAAACTTTACTTTACCTGGATGAAAAAAAGTATCGAGATTCTCACTTCAACTTTCCAAACTTATGTTTTTACTTACTTTTCATCCTTCCTTGGATATAGGTACAGATTTAGTCGTATTTATAGGAGCTCCTTAAGGTACACGAGGAAGATCCTCTCTTGTCTTGTAGGTACATGGTACACATAATAGCTTAGAGATACCTTAATAGCTTTTCAAGATTTACAAAACCTTTTAAATTGCTACAGAGTTTCCATAATACTCGTATTATATATTTTTATCATTATCACCATCACCTTAGCAAGCGTGTCGGAAGTTAAACGAAGTAGGAACTACCTAGCACGTTTCCAATATTTTAGCTTGCAGTTGCACATAAAGTAAGAAAAAATTTCCATTCAACATTTCAGGAGAACGTACCACTCCGTGCAGAAAAAGAAGGGCTATGGTGAAATATCCAGTTGACATGAGCTCAGCTATCACTTATGACAAGGCCAACAATGCAAAGGGTATGGATAAGAATGTGTACGACTTTGATAAAACGGTCAATACTGCCAAGGAAAATGCGGTTGACAAGTCTAGCTTTAGAAATGGCACCAACAAAGTTTCTATTGATGCGGATACAGAATCTGTCAGAGAAATGAACTATCATCTTTCCTGCATTCTAACAGTGTGTTTCCTGTGCTATTGTATCAATGTTTGCCTTTGTATCCTGCAAATTATTTTCGAAGCTCGGTGATTTCGTATCCCAATAAAGCTGGTTTGCTTTGTAAATAAATGTTCTTTTTAAAGAATCGTTTGGAAATGGTCTTTCCTTAGGAGATTCAATTTTGAACTGGAAAGGTCTATTAGAGTTATTGTCTAAAACTCTGATACTATACCAGACCAGTCTCCAATCATGTCTAGAGGTCAATAAACATAAATCTGTAGATCCGCGCCTGAAGTAGAATAGAATATAATATATATTTTATTTGCACATAACAGTGAAGGCACAAATATGATTCTCAGGCACTAATCATATAAGAAAAATGCATCTATCTTTTTAAAACAGCTTAAGGGATTAATTTTACATTACAGTATAGAGCAAAGCGAAGCAGACAAATTTGTTGAACGTGTCAATCCAAGTTCCAACGTTCTCTGAAAACATGCAATGAAACGCTAAAAGAAACCTAATAAAAGTTGGATAAGATAAGGCAGAACGAAACGTTTCAATAAAGAGAGCAATGCTGCAGTACCGTCAGTACAGTTCTATGTATAAATGAAAGCTCCAAGTTTCAAACTACCCAAGGGAGACAACTGAGGTATTGTGCTGTAAGTTGTAAGCTTTAAATAAAAAAAAAAAAACCTTATCTGAGCTTATGTTGAAAAGCAAAGAGTTTTAGCATGCTTTGATATCGGGTAATGCTATATAAATGAAAGCTCCAAGTTTCAAACTACCCAAGGGAGACAACTGAGGTATTGTGCTGTAAGTTGTAAGCTTTAAATAAAAAAAAAACCTTATCTGAGCTTATGTTGAAAAGCAAAGAGTTTTAGCATGCTTTGATATCGGGTAATGCTACACTTTTTCCTCTTTGTACTCGTACCTATAATCTTGCAGTGATTCGACATGGTATTTGTGCCTTTGTAAGTTAACTTGATACCGCTCTGATATTCTGCTGTCACTTTGTATTTAATTTGTTTCGCCCTGATTAAGAGAATCGTTTCTTTGCTATGACATTATATCCCTAGATTCTCTTGAACGTTGCGTTACGTTGGTTCGCCACTACCAAAGGCATGCTTTGCAGAAGGAGAAATAATTTTAAAGTTTCGGGGTCCTGTGGTCTTTTACAAACATGCATTAAGTACAAGTATTAACGGTTACTCAGTTTTAGGTACGGACGAAGATACAGAAAGAAACAGATGAGCGTATTGATGATGCAACAACAGCATACGACAATAACAGAAATACTTAGAATCAATCCAGCCGTATAATAATCTTCTTGGTCATCAAGTAAATTGGGAGCATCGGGGTCTTGTCTATACTTTGACAAATGGGTTGTCATGTCTGATGTGAGCTCTTCGTGACCTATTTTCTCAATGGTGTTTATGAGACTCTTAATTTCCTCTAGCTTTAGATATTCCATCGCTTCCAACTGTTCAAGATTTGGTGTTGCAGCTGAAACATAATTGAGGGTATGACTTTGACTGACAGACAGACACCGAAGCGAATACAATAGTCCGTCCCTTATACCTTTTTTTATTACTACTGTAATAATAAAGGAAGGACGGACTAAAAACCTTAACTTTTTGATTTTTAATGCGGATATTGTGGCAATATCGCTATTCGTGACAAATTTTGCGAAGTCTTTGTTTTTCGAAATTTCAAACAGGCTTCCAGAAAAACAATTTAAGCATAAATTCTGGGACACCCTGTATATATATAGATATATATTGAATCCCTGCAGTCAGCAGGTAATTATATAAAATTTCCCTGCAGCCTGCAGGTCATTATCTAAAACATGGATATGGTGGTGTCTATGAGACTCTTAAGGTGTCACAAACAAGGATACCTCAGAAGGTACAAGGAATGGTTAAATTTGAATGATAACAAAAACACATTTATTTATTTTATTTCGCAATCGAAAATAATAATAAATCTTATAATAACAACACTATAGGTATTAATTCGAATGATAACAAAAACACATTTATTTATTTTATTTCGCAATCGAAAACAATAATAAATCTTATAATAACAACACTATAGGTATTAATTAATCAAAATAACGTCTCCAGACTCTCCAGCCAATACTTCAACAATCTTCTAATTGGAAACACAGCGCACAACAGAAAATGAAATTGATAACATAGCAGAGCACGATGGCAATACATAGAATGGTGGTGATGTTGATTTGCACGTTGAGATTATTGTCATCATCTATAATGTCGGTGACGACTCTAAGCGATTTCTCAAGTTCGAGATGCTTTTGATTTACCGTCAATTCATTTGGAATATGGGAATTTTTCACACTTTCCCTCGGGTGTCTTTGACGAATGAGTTCTGGACTTGAATCAATATTTTCTCGGTGTTTTTGATTCGAATTCGATACATTTTTGAGCATTGTGTCTTGTAGACTTACGCTTTGCATTCCTTGAAGTTAGTACACAATAAAGTGTAATTGAAATCTGCTGTTTTTCAGAGTTGGAAAAATGCTAGTTCCCACTTGGAAAATTGAAGTTAAGCAACATCGCTCGCGATGGTCATAATAATCTACTTACCTCATTACCATCACTTATGTATGCCTAGTATGCCTACAGTAAAATTGCTCACTCAACACTCAACTGCAGATTGGTTTCTCGTTGCCAATTCATATGAAATTGGCATTCTAAAATCTCTTAAGAAGACACACTTACCTATTACTTTTCTCAAATACGGATTTTCATCAGGCTCAGTTGAATTCAGTTTTTGTACCATATTAGCCTCATTCCAAGAGGTTTCATCACCCCTGTCACGTGCACTGATGTATTTTTTCTTTAGCTGTCTATTGTACACATTCTCGTAGCCATTTTGTTTACCGTTCAGATCGCTTGATCCGTTGGTAAATTTCAGTGACGTGTTCTCAGGTTTAGCGTCTATTGCAGAAGTAAACGCCATCATGTGACGGCCAGTACTAAGTACAAGTAGTAGAGCAATAATCGTAGTTCCCATTTTACCATTGGATTTGTTGATCTTGGATTCACTGTGTGCAGTAGAAATTGAAAATTACTCCATTCTAAAAACTAGAAAGACACTAAAATGACAAATAATTTAGAATTAATCTATTGAAAAGTGTCACAAGTTGCTAACGCTCCATGTCATACTAGTATTATCCTACTGGCCAAGAAGAACTTTCAGATGGATGTCCTTCATATTACTTGCTTACCTCCAAAAGGTACCTTACCTTATAAAATAAGCCTAGTTAGTTAGTTTGTGAACTTTTGTAATCGCATCGCTTCGAAAGTTTTTTTAAGAGGTTTGACAGAGGGAACTGTAACTGCTATGGTCTTATCGTCCCGAAATCGAAGAGAGAAGGAGGACAGGATAGGAGAAAGCCAGCCGCTCCGAGAACGAACATTATCCCATCAGGATAAAATCCCCCCCGGGCGGGAATCGAACCCGCGGCCTAGCGCTTACAAGGTAGACGCACTACCAACTAAGCAAACTAGGCTGGCGCTTCGAAAGTAGTTTTGCACTACTTCAGGGAAACAACGATGACCCCATGTCACTTTCAAAAGAAGTTTTCTTTCAGAAAAACGTCAACAACCCAATGAAATGGAAATTTCCGAAGAGGTTCTGCATCATTGAATATAAACGGTTCAGCAACTAGCCACTGGGGTAAAGGATTCCAAATCACCTGGGCTATGTACGTGATGAGTAATTTGGGAGCCTTCGTAAAAATTGAGATAGGAAGGGAGAGAGAGCTCTCTCCAGAGGGGTAGAAAAAGAGTGAGAGAGATAAAAAGGGAAAGAGAGGGAGGAAAAAGGACGTTCTCTTTTTCTAGAGGGTGAGGAAAAGAGTGTGAGAGATAGGACGACAAAGAGAGGGAGAGAGATAAAAGAGGAAGAGTTTGGGGAAGTCTCCCTCGGGCTCAATATCAAATGAAATATCTCTCTCCAACACCAATAGATATAATAATACATAACCATTACACTCACATACAGACCATCCTAAAAACACCCCGACCAATTTTTTCTCTCTGTTGACTTTTGTAATGAAGCTTTTCAAACCCGCATCACTTTGAAAAAAGAAATGACAAAAAAAATAATAATAATAAAAATAAAAAAAAATCCTGGTCAAAAAAATCCAGTTACCAGCTCAAAATGTGTGTTCTGGAAAAAAGAAAAGAAGAAGTAGAAATGTTCAGGTCCATCCGATATAGCGATATACGAACACCATACATATTATGATACATGTAATACAAGTTTCTTCGAACTTTGGTCGATTTTTTTCTCCACCATACCACAATTTTCATCACACTTTTCTACCCCCTTCCTTACTCCATGCCTCACCCTCTACATTCTGATCATAGAGAGAAAATGTCGAGGGAATAGTGTTTATTTTATTTTATCCAATTTCGTTCCCTTCTTATTATTTGTCTTTTGTTTCTCCGGAAAGTGTGAAGAAAAATGATACAGTATCATTTTTTTTTTTTTCCTTTCGGGGCTTGTGTTATGTTTGACAATTCTGAGTATCCAATTGTCGATTCGCAACGTTTTACACAGTGAAATAATATTGGGAAAAACTGTGTCAACTTGCCCAAAATCCGAAGTCTTAAACTCTTTTGGAGCTTTTTCAAAATTTCGGCCATAATTAGATGGCCAAACCGTACATTTTTTTCAAACCTTGTTTGGAACATTTTGATCTACATCCTTAACCTTTTTGGTCATCAATGTAGAACCTTCTGTAGGTCGTCATTTGGAGGCCTCTTCCCTAATGTAGTATTATTTTATCTTTCTCTAATATTTTCTATTGCTTTTCTTAGAAACCAACTCAACCCCTTTTAGAAACCAAAAAAAGCCTTTATTAATTTTTATTTAAAAAGAAAATATTGTTAAAGATTTTTTTTCTTGCTCTTAAATTATTTTTTCCTCTCCCCCTTTTCCCCCAGGGAACACTGTGGAGTTTTTCAAGGATTTTTCACTTTCTGAAGTTTGGCATTTTTTCTTTTTCTTGGAAAAGTTGATGAAGGGGGTGGGGGTATACATACTGTAAATAACCATCCAAAGAATCTACAGATTTTTGAAGAAGTTTAAAACGTCCCTGTATAACTAGGTTTAAAACTTTACTTTATAACTGTTAAATTTCTTTGTAAAGCTAGAAACTAGGTACTTTTTGAAAAGAGCCTCAGTGGCAACCTGGCAAATTTGGCAATATTTTTAACCAAGAGTACAAACTTTGACGATTTTTCAAACGAAAATACCTGCTAAATCAAAATTAATAATAACAAAAAATTCCTGAAACACAAAAGTGGTACAACTACTAAGTACATAGGTACTACACTACTACAGTCTTCATTCAAGGGAAAAATTCTTATGAATGCCTGGTATTTATTTTAACTATGCAACGTGCAATGATTAATTCAACCGACTTGCGTATACATATGCCTCTTCAGTTCTTCAAAGTCACAAAGAATGAAGTTATTGAATTTCATCCTTACACGAATAGTATAATCGAAAGAATCCTTTACACACCAAGTCTAGACTGTACTTGGTTTATGGCTAGCATTAAGAACGATACTAATCCCTCTACTATTATGACAGACAGTATCTCTGTTAGTTTCCACATTTCATATTTCCTGCACGAATATCCCAAGGTTGCGACGTTTCAAAAGTTGTCATAAAACTTGACATCACGACATTACATAACATCATAATGGTAATGGTTGATGGTACCATGGTAGGTATAATGGATGTCAATACATGGCATGGCCTGTCACCATTGCGTGCTGGCTGGGTGCATAGTATGCCCTAATGTGCATCTCTAGAGACGTCATACGAAGTGAATGTGGGGAAAAAACATGACTAAGTTCCCTCCACACTTAATGGAAAAGTTTCGAATTCTTTGTGTAACAGCATCCATGATGAGCATTTTAAGCTTTTCGAACTTATTCTCGAACCTTTACAACATTGGTGATGTCATCTATATTCTATAAATCTATAGGTATGTATTGAATAGGATGTTCTGATTTAATCCTCGGAAGAGTGAAAAAATAAATATGTAGTTAAATAATAATCATGCGATTTTTCGAGTCTGTGATTACTTGATTAGTATCGGGCTTCACCCAACCTTGTCAGGGTATTTATTTTACTAAGTAAGTGGCAAATTGGTGATCAAATATGGTAATATGGGATTAGCAAAGAAAAACAACAATCTCCTTTTCTTCACTTGTATCCCTTTTCCTCGCAACTGAGCAGAAATTATAAGTAGCAGAACTTCAGAAATCATATTATTTTCTTTTGATCTGAAGAGGTTTGAAATTATTTGTTGATGGTTGTCACAAGAAAAGGAGATTTTTTTCAGACGGGGTATTATATTTTCGTCGCTCCCTCTTTCTCTCTTTTCATCTGTCGCGTCCTCTTATTCTTTATTCGCCTCTTTTCCATATTTCTTCCCTTCTTCTACTCAATAGACTGACAAATAAAATTCGACTAAAGTGGTTTCTTTTGTTCCTGAAATGAAAAATTCATGCTTGACTTTTTTTCATAGATATTTTTCTTGAGAAAAATTCGCCTTTTCGCTATCAAATTCGTTCTCTCTCTCTCGCTCTCTTCTCCACTGTTTTTTTTTTTTTTTTTTTTTTTTTTTTTTTTTTTTTTTTTTTTTTTTTTTTTTTTTTTTTTATTTCTAGGCCCAGGTCACATATTCTACTTTCTGCAGTATCTTATGTTCTTGTACATTTTTTTTTTTTTTTTTTTTTTTTTCTTTGTCTTTCTTTCGTTTTGGTGATGAGAACTCAACGTTACCAATTTGCTGGATTATTATTCATTCTATTCTTCCTCCTCTCCCTCCTGGAATTCCAGTTCATCTTGTGTTACACCACTATAGTGTAATGCGGAAAAAGTAAAAACCGACAATAATAATTTTTGTGGTTAAATTAAACATTCAACCATGTGGGCTATTAAACAGTTAACCACAGTAGAAAAAACATCGTATATGCAGAGAGAGAGAGAGAGAGAGAGAGATAAGAAAATACAAAGATAAATGAGAACAAAAGCAAGATAAAATGAAAGAAAGTACGATTATGGGGGAGAGAGAAACAGAAAAAGAGGGTGTAAAAATGAATCATAAAGATAATAATGAGCCGAAAATAAATAGAAAACATAATGGGAACGGAGATTTAAGAAAGCAAAACAAGGAATTCGACCAAGACAATCTTATATTATAAGAACAAGATCCATTCACTCATTCACAGTTCACATTTCATAGTTCACACACTGATCGCTCTATCTCCAGAACCACAATACCTAGAAAGCTGAAATTTGGTAGGAATATTCCTTTTATGGTCTAGGTGTGCAATAAGAAAGGATTTTGCGAAAATCTAAACCGATCCTGAGATATGATCAATTTTTGATCGCTAAAATCACCATAAGAAATACACAGAGTGCAGAGACTGAGGGAGAGAAAACTTTTCCTCGCTCGCCTAATATTGAGTTTCGTTTATGTTTTTAGTTTGATAAAAATACAAGTTCGGCCATGCCTTTTCCACAAGCTTGGCCATGCCTCGGGATGAACTAGCGGGATTCCGGAGCGAAGCGACGGAATTCAGCTAGTAAATCTTATATTATAAGAACGAGAACTCATTCACATTTCACACACTGATCGCCCTATCTCGAGAACCACCACACCTAGCAAGCTGCAATTTGGCAGCGATATTCCTTTTATGCTCTAGGGGAACAGGGAGCGCGCAGCGCGACCATATTTTTTATTTTCTACAAGTTCGGCCATGCCTTTTCTACAAGTTTGGCCATGCCTCGGGATGAACTAGTGATACTATAAAAGCTTTTGAATATAAAACTGGGTTTGAATGATAGGTCATTGCACTGAATGCGGGTAGCAAAATGACAACACTACTTAGCTTAATCCTAAATCCCCAGTGGGTGCGTTTAATTTGTATCAGTGTCTCCCAGACTTTTTGAGACTTTTACCCTTTTTTATGGATTTCCAATGCTGTGATTTTAGTCGTTACCGCGGATCTAACTGATTTTGCACTGTTTTATAGTGCTATTTTACTCAGGTTATTTTAATCAATGGATACTTACAAGCTTGTTTTTATGTGCTTCTGCAATCGGTGTTGTGCCTACCGATACCAAGTGCAGAACCGATTTGCCGGTGTTGTGGGAGCAAAGGGAGTTTTCTGTCTCATTGTTGGAATATAAAGCAGGTATAGACATTCTATTCTATTCTATTCTATTTATTCTAGTGCTTATAGCCACAACTTTTTGCTCAAATCTCGTTACACCCCGGAGCAAGGATTTTAATTTCGACGACTTCCTTGGAAAAATTGTACGAAACTTGTTTTTATTCTGAATGACAGTTTTATGAGTTTAACCACCCGTCTCTCTCTCTCTCCCTCTCTCTCTTCTATCTTCCTTATTTTACCTTCCCTGCGCTCTCCCTCATTTTCCCTCAACTCACTTAATTTTACCTCGAAATATTTTCTCCGTCTCTCAAATTCTCAATCATAATAATATTCTCTCTCTTCCTCTTCCCCTCTCTCCCACTCTATTTCTTCCCTTCCCTCCTGAGCGTTGGTTTTATTCATGTTTCTTATTTCTCTTTTCCTTTCTCGAAAAGATAACATTGTTTACGTGAGTGTGTGTGAATAAGAAAGGGGATTGAGGAGAGGAAAAGAAAGAAAACCCTGGGTGTAGAAAATGGCGGGTTTTGGGAATAGCAATGAATGATAAAAAGTAAAATAATATTACTTATACTTGTGAGAGAAAATAAGCACTTTTTCTAACGTGAGTAAATTACAAATAAATGACTTACAAAATGACATTATTTTGTGCTTAACCATTCATAAAAATAATCGAGGGTGGCAAAGAGTGACGAGATATCTTGAGAGTGTGCAAAGAAAGGAAGGGGAAAGGGAGATTTTGATTAAGGAATTACTCGAATGAAAATAACTGTTTTCTCATTTTCTCAGTTTGCACTTCAATTTCTTATTTCACTTCAATTACTTCAATTTCTTTCTTCGCTCAAAAGAAGATCCAGTCTTATTAAGCGCAAGGAACAAACCCTTTTGTTGTCTTTTCCCCCCTTTAGGTGCTATCTTATAAATAGGTCTTTTGCGCCAATTCCGCACTGCAATTGAATTTTTGTGTACAGGTTTTGTCGTCTTTTACTCCATAGTACTTTGCAACGCTTCACCCTATTGGTGGGTTTACACGCTCATAGCGTGTAAAAGCAGGCTTTAAGTTTGCACAAAAAAAAAAACTGTTTCTACGTTCCTCTTACAATTTTGTGCAAACCGAACAAACTGGCATGCGCAAGCTAGTTTGTGCAAATAGCTCCATAGTAACTTGAGAGTGTAACTCCATAGTATACTTTGCAACTGTTGACACCCTATACCTATTCGGCAGGAGTGGTTAAAAGTTAAAAGTCTAAATATCTAATGAGCATATTCTTGTTGTCTGATTTCAGTGGCGAGTCCTCCAGACAGATCATCCGCGGGTGAACCTAGAGATGACACTTTGGTTCGACAGCGATCACCCGCCCCTCCCCCTCCCCCTAACAGAAACGGTCAACTGGCAAGTAAGTACCTATTTCATCAGATTTTTTTTTTAGAGGTTTGATAGAGGGAACTGTAACTGCTAAGGTCTTATCGTCTCGAAATCGAAGAGACAAGGAAGACAGAATTGGAGAAAGCCAGCCGAACCGAGAACGAACATTATCCGTTCAGGATAAAATCCGCCCCGGGCGGGAATTGAACCCACGGCCTAGCGCTTACAAGGCAGATCCATCCAGTTTTTGTTTCTGTGAGGGTTACTTCTTTGATTGTACCATCTTTTCACACAGACCGTTCCGATAATGAACATTATACGTTTAGGATAAAATCCGCCCTAATCGGGTTCGTTCTCAAAACAGCAAGCTGTTGTCTCCTCTCCTTTTTATCTACTCCTTTTCTCTTTGATTTCGGTGGAAAAATGCCTAGAATTCTATTGAAGTATTTATTTTACAGGAAGACGGGAACATTTTATCCTCAAAAATACTCGTAGTCTGTAGGTAGGAGTTTCCTGTGGAGTCTGTGCTGTAGAGATAAACAAGAAATAAGTGCCTTGACAACGTATACAACTTAGCTATCCCTATACTGTCTTTGCAATACAAGATGGAAGAAACTCATCCTTGTATTTTAATTAAAAACAGCAAGGCTAAAACTTTGGCAAACAAAGGCGAAGAAGATTCAAAGACGTATACTTCAAACTATGTTTTAAGTTATAAGCTGCCATCGCTTCAAACTATCTTAGAAGAAGGTTCAAACTTTTTTTTATCTTCCCAAAATTTTGATTTTCCTTACAAGTATACCTAACTGCAGTTTAGTATACAGTTGAGATTTATGTATTTAACATTATGGGCCGTTTTATTGAAAACATTAATGAAATAGAGGAGGAGGAGGAAAAGAGGAAGAAGAAGCACCCTGTATGATATTATTCTACCTACATAATATTAGAAGCTTTTAATAGATTTCGCTCTCAAACAGATGCTTTATTACAGGGTGGGCCTACAAAACAAAATTTTTTAACTTTTCAAAGTGTTTATTGTGAATCCTGACTAATAGTACTCAGTTCATATATGCCCAACACACCCAGTAGTAGTAAATATGTGTGCGCACATTTCTGATAGCCCCCTTACCCTGGCTGGTTTTATTATGTCTGTTAACTTTGGCAATAAAAGTTTTCAACAAATTCATATTTCAGTTTTTTTTAACTTTACAAAGTGTTTATTGTGAATCCTGACTAATAGTACTCAGTTCATATATGCCCAACACACCCAGTAGTAGTAAATATGTGGGCTCACATTTCTGATAGCCCCCTTACCCTGGCTGGTTTTATTATGTCTGTTAACTTTGGCAATAAAAGTTTTCAACAAATTCATATTTCAGTACTACTTTAGAACATCATGCTCAATTTTTCACTTCCTAATTCCTACCTTATGTTGCATAATTTTAATCCATTAGTAATTGGAATTTCACTGATTTAATTAGATTTGAATCTAATAATGGTTAGGTGAGATTTCAGAAGATAATTTTGGATTTAGGTAACAAGGTTAGGGTTTTCTGTGGTTAGATGGGATTCAATAAATTTAGTACGTTCGCATCTAAATTAGAGATTGCGTTCGTACATAATTTGAAAATGGTTTATGGTTTATGTTTAAGTTAAATTTGGAACCTCAGAGCAGCACAGTTTAGTGCCAAAACACGTTTTGAGGTCCCCAGAGCCTAAATCCAGATTTTGGATTTAGGTAACAAGGTTAGGGTTTTCTGTGGTTAGATGGGGATTCAATAAATTTAGTACGTTCGCATCTAAATTAGAGATTGCGTTCGTACATAATTTGAAAATGGTTTATGTTTAAGTTAAATTTGGAACCTCAGAGCAGCACAGTTTAGTGCCAAAACACGTTTTGAGGTCCCCAGAGCCTAAATCCAAAGTTTCAGCCATTGGTCCGTGTGTGTGTCCGTCTGTCTGTAAACAAAATATCTCAAGAACGGTAAGAGCTAGAGACTTGAAATTTGGCATGCAGCTGTCAAATGTGAC